>NC_134705.1:128318738-128583738 GCF_043290135.1 Rhipicephalus microplus
AATCAAACAGGTGCTTAGCCAGATTCGTTTTCCGCGTGGGGAAGGGGGCGCTCAATTATACTTGATGTACTTTCTTGTGTGTGCTTTTATGTGTTCGAGTTCAGCACACCAGAAATATTGAAATATTTCGGGGGGTTTGAACACCTCTTTTGTCCCCCTCCGCTGGCTACGCCCCTGAAATTAAACGTGTATAAGAGAACAACGACGATAGCGGTGACGGCAAAAAAAGAAATAAAGAATACTGCTGGAACTACGAGTCAAAACGCTAAAGCGTCGACAAATTCGAAAAACGAGGGTAAAATATAATGAAAAGGCAGTCACCAGAGTGCGAAATTAACGGTAGCATGTTTTATTTATAAGAATGTAGCGTATGTACGAGCTCTTGTTACCAATGTTCTGTCGTTACGACATAATTGTCAACAGGGACATAAGAACAATCCGGCTGCATTTACCTGCTTTTACACGGTGAAGTATTTTATTACGCACTGTTCGTCTTATATGTACTGCAGGTTGTGGCGGTGCTGCTCTCTACCATGCGCAGGGCTTCTATAGTATTCAGCTACTTCCCATCTAAGTCATGCAATAATGCCTACCTAAGGCTGAAAGCGTTACAACTGCAATTCAACTTATATATCGGGCCAGAAAGTTACAGTGAGGCATCGTGAATGATTTGTTTGAAATTCGCGAGAACATCTACATAAATACGTTGCACACAAAGTTACTGATTCGTTGAAAATGCGGCGGGCCATAACAAGCAATGAGATCATTTGAGATTTACATATATCAGTTTCTGCGTCTCAAATAATTTTAGCGTGTTGTCACGAACTAGCGCTCAAATAAGCACGCGCGTCCAAATTCCAATGGCGTCAATAATACGGTGCGCCGTTCGAACACGACAGGAGCCAGCACAAAGAAGATAATAAGTATCAAAGGACTCCTCGGGCACGCCGCCTCTCCCCCTCGAAGGCGCCGTAGCCACGCCAGCCAACCTCCTCGAATCTATCGCCAAATGAACTCCAGAAACATCTCGAAGGAAAGGGGCGTGGCGCTGTCGAGTTGCGTCACAGGTCGCGCAGAGTTCGAGAAAAGTCCCGTTTTTTCCCCAGCTTTGGCCGTGCGGCGCGCAGACGAAACTGCCAGAACACAGGGTGAACATATTTAAGTGAACAGCGGATGGTGTCGAACCGGTGATGAAGAAAGTTCTGCGCCAGCATTCGAAGCGCACGAGATGAAGAGGTTTTCCATCTGCGGGTGAAGGCTTGTGTTATACTAGCCGGAAAAGAGTGTATTTTTACCACCCATGGGTGAAGACGTATTACCGGTGAAGTTTTGTTATTGAAGTGCGGATATTTGACGACGCGAAGTTTTCCGGAAGAGAAACTTCGAGAGCAGCGGAACGACAACTGGCGCTGCACTTTGAGTGTTTCCTTGAAAAGAATTTTTTGTTCCAGGAACTTTGAACTTAATTTCTTTGACGAACATTTTAATCTATAAGTGTCTTGATTAGTTATTGCATCATATTGCATCGTAGCGCCTGTTGTTCTTTGTGACCGTTAATTTTAGCGTATCTGGTTGCGTTACGTAGCCCGCTGTTATGAGCATCTTGTGATTAGTGGCTCTCATGGCGCTGTTCGAGGGGCCGATACGTGAGCCCTTGCCAGTAGCCCTGCGATTGCCTCCCTAGTTATTGAGACTAGTGATACATGTTCCTTCGCGATTTCCTTTATGTTGGCGAACACTGGCTCTCAAGTGTTCTCCTTTACATTGTTGGTTTGCGCTCAATTGGACTGCGATGTTGTGGATTGTCAGCCAACGAAAGAAGGCTTACCGAGTATCACGGAAAATGCCAAGTTCTCTCAATGTTTCGTTTACCATAGCGAAACCTAGAAATTTGGTCAAATGTGAGACAGAAAGATTTAAAGCCTAATTTAAAACAAAAGCATAAAGGTGCAAGCCTCCATGGAAAGTTACAGTTAAATGACCGCATCATGTGTGTACGGAATGTTCTCTCCAGTTGTCGTTATGGCTATTCTCACCATAAGCAATTATTACACGTCTATACTTCGCGAACAAAGTAACGGAGCCTCGGACCTGTTTGTACGGGTAACTAAATAGCTCACACTGTGTTTTATTTTTCGAATATCATTTTCTGACATAGAAATGTCGTCATACTGTCATGCACGATGCTCTAGAGCACGCCCGCTTCGCCTGCACCAGCCCCGGCTGACGGAGTCCCTTGAACTTTTTAAAATAAAATCAAGGCGAATGTGACACGCTCCTCGTTGTAGAGAGCACTTAGCTGTCGGACGCTTCACACAGAGAAGAAAGAAGTGAACCTTCGCCAGAATCTGTCAAAGTGAGGCGGCCAGGTTTAGTAACCAGAACTTCGCAGTTATTACACGACAGCTTTTCGCAAATGGACAGCGCCAGCCGTTGTTTATTCGAGCGAACCAAGTGGGGTGCTTTGAGTTCCGTCCTCGCCACCACGAGATACGCATGCAGAAGCTTTTCTCCAAAACTAGTGGCAGTATTTAGTTTGGGCTGGTTACGTTTGGAGCAGTTCTACCTAAACTCGCTCGAGTAGCAAGCGAAAAACAGCAAGAAAACCTGACACACGAAAGGAAGCTTTCACGGCTGTTCTGCGAAGAGATTTTTTTCCCGTGAGACAGTTTTCAAAATTTCACAGTGACAGTTACTGGGAAAAACTCTGAAAGTGCAAATGTTTTCGCATGACCCAAGGGAAGACAGAAACGTCAAATAACTATAGGAAGGAACACAGAAACTGAGCCGTGGAAGTATAAACAAAATGTATAATTCAGGTGTTGCTTTTACTGCGCAGTAAACTACCTAGTTTGCAGACTAATGGCACAGTAAAAAATTAGAGCGCAGAAAAAGCCGTACGCTACCAACGCACTATTCTGCTAATTAGAACACTTCAACGGTTACCTAAGGTAAGCTGCTGAGGTCGGGCACTGCATGCGCCGTAATTAACATGCAAGTCGGATTCTCGTGGTTTTTATGCGGCCTCTTTTGTCCTTTAAACCGTAATATTTATAACTTACATCTTCTCCCTACGCCTGTTTCTTATTATTTATTTTCCCACAATGTTTTTTGGGAAATGTTCCTTAGTAGATTTTTCTTCATCGCGACAGTTGACACTGGCAATATTTCTATTCATTGAATTGGTGTTTCCCTTGCACGTTCGTTCGTTCCGTTACACTGTCTGCCTCGGTGTCCGGCTTCTGGCTCGAAGGTCAAGGTTGATCCCGGTGCTGGCGCCCTCATTTCAATGGAGACGAAATGTTAGACGCCATTGTACTGTGCGATGCCGGTACATGGTGAGGAACACCAGATGGCCAAAATTTCCGGAGCCCTCCACTTCGGCGTTTGTCATAACCATATCGTATAGTTTAGGAACGTAGAACCTCAGATATTATCATTAAATTATGTTACACTCAACACGCGCAATGTTGTGATCAGCGTCTTTTGTGATCATCACCAGGCCGCCTCGTCATTCGCTGCCTAAATGTGTCATGAACCGAACATAAACAAAAAGACCACCATTTAGAATTAAGCTCAGGTCTATGCAACAATTTGCGTTTCAGAACTGAGTGACCATTTTTCCTTAGTTAACACAGTATTTTGAGATTCAGTTTCATTCCGAAACAATTATTTCTGAGCAGATGCTATTTTACAACTCCTTTAAGTTTGGATGACTGTTGAAAATTTTGAATGTTTTTCGATTAGTGGATTGTTGTTCGTTTCGATTGGCGCTGAAATCTATATTATTCGAGCTGCTCGAACTATTTAAACTTCACAAAGACATCTTGCAGGGAACGTCCGATTGAACATGACCCCTTCATATCTTTCTTGTGCTTCGTCTGATTACATTCGCGTGTTGCAGGAAAACTACAATTCAAGCTTTGATATAGTCGAATTTCTCGAAGACACGGTCAAAATCAAATATAAAGTGGCCCTTTCAATTTATTTAAATGCGTTGTCTCATTTCATAGCCGTACTGAGACAAAGCTTCTATTAAAGAGCCGCTGCGGTCAAAAATTTACCCACTCAGGAAAAAAACCGTTTTCGACATACTCTTCAATTCGATATTTTTTTACTTTTAATTTTTTACTCCTTTTCACTCTTTTCACGATATTTTTTTACTATTTAATTCAATATTTGGCTCGCAAATGTTTTTTTTATTAGAGCCATTCGATGCTACTGTAGCATAATCACGAGGGGTACGCATTTCTGTCAAGTTCGCCAGCCTAGCGCATTTTTCCATAAACACATTCACACAGGTTGGTGCAAACGTCTTTCCAAAATCAGCATGTTGCCAAAGCGGGCAAATTCAAATTGATTCCGAAAGTTGAGTGGCTGGACTAACTACTAGAAAGTGCTGGGTCCACGAGAAACAAATTTAACTTGCCTAAATTGACGAACCAATGCGTCGATCACGTGTGATTTATTTGAATAGACGCGGTAACTAACGAGTAAAACTCTCTCAGCAATCGCATGATGGCGTCGGGGAAGGAGATTCTGCAGACGCTTGATAAACCCACGTACTCCCGCGTGGCGTGCTTCAACAAGAGTTCCAGACGAGTAAGAGCAACTCTAACTCACGGGGCGCTCCACTGGGAAGGATGCGTTAACATCTGGCAAGGTGCCCGTGATGAATCTTACGGTCGACCCATCTGCTACGTCACATGCTACTCAGTGTTCTCTTTACCGGGAGATGAATATACGAAGAAACGTTATTTGAAGTCCTACCGTTTTTTGTTTTTTTTTTTCGGGTGAGGCGGGAGGAAGAAATAATTAGCCCCTGCCCCTTCCCACACTTTGTTGGTGGTTATGGCGGTTCCTCAGATGACCAGTTTAAGTCCATGGACGCGGGCGGCACTTTCAGCTGTTCTGACGGCCCAAAGTTGGTAGCTGCTGAGTGCCGCCTCCCAGCGGCAGCGAGGATGGTGCAATATTTCACAGAATCTCTCCTAATATCCAATGGCTTTTTAATCAGTAAATCCCAGTTGTTATATGACACGCTGCCATACGGATCATAAGTGTTTCGACAACCCATACCACCCTTAGCTTTGGTGCTTTAGGTACAAGCGTAACCACGAGAGGCTATCTGGTGAAAAAAAACACCCTGACACCCTCATTTTTGTAATCTCTGGTTGAACAAAAGGGTGTTTCGCTTGCATTCTTGAAACCTCTATAAGGGTGCAAAATGGCTTGCAGCGTGAAAATTCTTTTGAGCTTCAGAGACGGAAAAGGCAACCAGACAATCGGTCGTCTTGTGTTTCAACCTATACAGCGGTTCGCGGTCATTACTCCACAAACTCTTCACGCTAACTTCGATGTCATCGACCTTGAATAGTGTATTTGCGCCCTAACAAAAAAAAAACACGAAAACATCCTATTCTTCTTCGGCTCCTACTCCGATTTTCCTAATCATTTACTTGACACAATGGGCTCAAAGTTTTCTACGACAGGGTGCCTGAAATCTCAGTGCGAAGTACCGCCAATGCCGTTCCGCTTGTTAGCCATCTCTATACAGAAAATAGAAGTTGAGAAATAGCCACTTACCGCGCACCCATCCGTTTTGCTGCGAACAAACTAAAGTAAATGAAAAAATATGGCGCCTGAAAAAAAATGAAGCGAAAGTTGGCTGTCGTTTCTGAAGCGCAGCCAGACAGAATCGAAAGTGGCCTGGAAGCTATGAGAAATCAAAATGCGGCAACTTTGGCGCGGCTGATACAATTGGGAAAAGGGGCCACCGCCGCCCGCTTTTGGGACTGCTGGGATGAAGATGGACAGTGCTGTCTGTTCCGCCATTTCTCATTCTGTTGCTCGCGTGTGTGGCGTGCCTAGCTGCTGCTCACTTCGCAGATTTTTCGACAACCTGCCCCCCCACCACCACGTTTTTTTTTTTCTTTCTTCGAACTCTAGCCTCCCTCTCCTCTTCCTGCATTCGCAATTTTCGTCTCTCTCTTCGCAGTTAGCTGCAGCAGCGCCAGTATCGTCCGCCGTTGATGGAATATGCACCGATGGCACAGAGACTGAGTGGACGGTAATAGAAGAAAGAGCAGTAATGTAACCTCTGCCCATCACCTCTTCTATTTCTTAGACGGTAACGCTGCAAAAACTTTGCTACCGACTAAATATATAAAAGGTCTTTGCTGTCCGTATGCCAGTTATTTACTGGAGTACGTTGAAATATTTAGGTACGTAGGTGATAGAGCTGCCGCTGTGTGGCGGCAGTGATATCACCCAGAGCACACACCAAGCCTCAATTTAGGAGGATGGGTGCCGCTGCTTTGCTGTTACTGTAAAGTGTGAAAATTGCCTCAGGCGTAATTTAGACATGGAGTTTCCCCCCTGCTAGCGAAAAGGTGGCCCCAGAAAGACGATGAAGTGTGCCCGCTTCATCGTTAATTAAGGAGACGTGATGTCTTGGTGTCTGCAAATGGCGTCGCACGGACGAGTTCAGTATGATAAAAGGGAGGTGAGTCGCTCATTCGGGCTAGTTGGCTTCTGTCAAAGTTTTACTTTACGCGCTTATTCATAGAATAACAACAAAGAAGATGAACAGACTTAAGCTAACGTCCGGTTAACCTCTGTCCGTCTGTCTCTTTTTGATGTGATTTTATAAATCAGCGCATAATCAAAAGCTGCACGGTTGCATGTGAAACGTCTCGCATTCCACATTAGCAATATAAATGTCTGAGAACCACAGATACGAGACATTACCTGTATGTTTAGACTTAATAAGGATTAACTGTGTGTCTCTTATCGTCAGCTGACTGCCACGGTATTGAGGTAGTCTAACCATTTCTGTTTATTTGAATACTTCATGATGTGACAAAAGAACACGTCTCCATGAGACGACAGCTCGTACTGCCACTCAAGTTCGATGATCGGCTTTATGTGTGAATCTACCCATTCTTGGCTCCCCCTTCTCAATGCACCCGGAAGGGAGCTTTGAAATTTTTTACACACAATTGGCAGTCATCATTTCTAAGAATAGGGGAAGACTGGTTAAGAATGTTCTCAGCTCGAAAGGCGTTGAACGCGTGCCCACCCTTCTCCCGCACTAGCTTAGAGGCGGACCTTGAGCACAGTTTCCTGCCTTTTTCTCTTTTTTCTTGTCTCTGTCTTTTGTTTTTGTTGTCTGTCTTTTCTTCTGTTTGTCCACCGTCTCTGGCACTAGTTAAACAGCAACTGCATGGGAATGTTGTTTAGCCTGCTAGTCCTCCTATAAATATATTAGTATTTTTACCTGTCTTGTCTCACAATGCCAACAAACATATATAGAAACAATGACCCTTCTCAAGTTTTTGCTTAAACGAAGGGTACCTTGCTTACGCTGAAGCACAAAAAGGCACCGAATAAGCAAGTTCCTTAGTTTACGCTTTTTCTTTTCTTTCGTGAACTTGTGATGTTTTGAAGCGGACCCATTTAGCGTCACCATGCTACGTCTGTACTATAGTTCACAGCGCTGCACCAGACTAGCCAACTCAGGATGAAATCACCTGACACTGCCTCCCGGTGTCTCAAGTGAATCGCGAATTTCACGAAGTGTAAAAGAAAACTCTAAAAACCTGAGAAGCAAGCAAAAAGGAATGATAAGTAGTTATTTAAAGAACAAGACGTTTGCGCCAGAGTTGACCTACAGAGAAAGCCGCAGTTCGACTCGAGATACGGGTGCGATTTTGGATGGAAGGCAGTGACCTATTCGCAATCGCAAAACCGATGGCTGCGTAGGTACAGTGTAAGTCATTGTTGTGTGGAATGGAAAAGGACGCCCCTGTTCGTGGGTGAGAAGGCGCATCGTTGATAGACAGTGACAGAGGAGCTTAAATGCCGAGAGCAAAGAAGCAACTCTTCCCTATTTCTGTTTGATTGTTATAAATTAGGAACATTTCCTAGTCACAGAATGTGGTGCTTCGGCGTCGGCGTTACCATCCGCACCACCACTGCGCAAGCTCGCGTCTCGTGCGGCGCTAGGAATACACTCGCTTAACTGTCAGTCCGGGAGCCATTGAACAATAAGACCTCACCGGGTGTTCAGGAAGTCGAGCATGCGCAGTGGAGGTGCGTACCTCTCCTCCTTACTTCCACGAAAACGGGCGGTGTGCATATAAGCGGCGGAGCGCACGTTCAGAATTCAGTCAAGAACGTTTTTACTCGGATTTCGCTTGGCCTGAAGCTTTGCTTGGCTCGAGTAGATGATACGGAAGCAACAGTACCTTAAGCTAGTTATGGGACACAACCGAACATGAGCGTTTCACCACTCGTTGATGCAAATGCTTCTCCTTTCTTCAATAGATAATAATAAAGACAAAATAACGATCAGGCATTTCTACATTACACCCAATTACGCAACATTCACGTGGTACCCCCAAGATTCTGCGATGCATTCACTCGAGTTCCCGCCTCGAGTTCCCCTCCGGGAGAAGATTCGGCCGGATTTTTTATTTATTAAATCTTCATCGATGTTTCCATTGAGACGTTCCAGGAGACAGCAGGATAGAAGGTTGGCTGGAGATGAACGTGCTTTTCAAACGGCTAAAATACAGTGCGCTCGTCATTTTCAATATGCTATAAAACTCGGACTGCCATACCATGCTTCGTTGAAGATCCAATTCCGCAAAACGGCGAGTGAGCAAGATGAGATAAGCGAAGGGGCAGAGGCGTAAAGTTGACTCTCAAGAAGGGGAAGTCTTGGTGGCTTTATCTTTGCGTAACAAGAAGATTTATTGTAGAAGAAAAATAGTCAGAAAGAAAGTAGAAAATGTCACGAGGCCATTCGAAGTTTGAAATATCGATATTCACTGACAGTTCGGCGAGTTGGTATGTGTTCATAGTTAACGATGATTGCAAGAAGACGAGTGTAAACAAAGAGACCGCCGCTAAAGTAAATTAGTTAAACTGGCCCGGTGCCTGTGCTTGTGTTTTTTTCATTTGGAGTCTCGTATTTTTGCGCCATTCATAACCACGAACGAATCAGAAGCCCTTGCGCCAAATACACCTAAAAAATCACAGATACTTTTGAGCACAAGAAAGGAGGGAAAATAGGAAAAAGGAACAAAGACGGCGAATTAAAAGAAGCGCAGACAACTTTGAATAGTTCAGTCTGGAGCCATATTTGAAAGAAGAGGGACTTTAGCGGGAGGCTGACAGAACGGGCTTGCCTACGGCGATGGTCTTTGAGCTACAAAAAGGCAAACAGCTCACTTAGGCAAGCGACAAGTCTGTGCCTGACTGACCAGGTTCCTAATTAATTTAAGGTCTCCCTTTGTGGGCATTTCTTTTCGTTCTGGAAGCTGCAAACAAGACTTAACTAGTGAGGTGAAAGGTTTCGCCTCCGGGAAAAGTACGAAGGGTGCTGCTTCGAAAGCAGCACATAAGGACTGTAGAAGGCCTCTTGTTCAATCATAGACAAGGCTAAGTCGCACGGGGGGTGTGCGACTTGTGTTGGTTCACAAGGGCAGGCTGTCTTTATTACGCGCCACTCACACGATGACCGCCAGCTCGTCAAAAGGATCTCTGAGGCCGGAGGCTATACGTCACATCGGCAAGAACCGTGAACCAAATAGATGGCCAGTGGCTCATGAGAGCCTTGCCCCCTTTTTGTCTCGCAAAGACCAGGTGTCTGCTGGCCGTACGGATAACAATAGGCAACAGGCTATCGGCACCGCGCGCAGAGTTGAAGAACCCGGAGCTGCAGGCGGGAAGAGATCTGTGGTTCTCACAATGAATGCGCACCGAAGCGCGAATTCACTATGGAGAGCTTGTGTTTGATCTTTCTTCTTGCGTGAAGGAGTGTGGTGGTGGCTGCTGAATAACAGTAGCTCTACCGTTTTTTTTTTGTTTTTTTTCTGCTGACTGAGTGATAAGGTGCTCGAATATACTAACTTTCTTTTGTTTTAAATGCGAAGCACTTCTTAGCGAGCTCCGGCGACTTTGAGCGTATCTATCTATCTATCTATCTATCTATCTATCTATCTATCTATCTATCTATCTATCTATTTATCTATCTATCTATCTATCTATCTATCTATCTATCTATCTATCTATCTATCTATCTATCTATCTATCTATCTATCTATCTATCTATCTGACCGCCTACGACATTTAGCTCTCCTGGCTGTTTCGATTATGGTATTGATACCAAACTTGGTATGGCATCACATGACTATATGAAGAATACATCTGACTAGTCATAACATGAAAATCATGGCACATATATAAAAAATGTTATGACTTAAACTTCATGGTCCTGCCGCTCTTGCGGTGGTTTCGTTCACATGGCATGTTGCAAAACTGGTATAGTATGACATGATTGCATGGCAAACATAAGCTACATACCTTAATATGAAAATATGACATGCGTGTCATGCCATGCTCACGATGCACTCGTGGCCGTTTCGCTAGCGTCACATATAGAAAATTCAGTGTTACAGTACGTGAATGAATGGCTAAGGTATGTGACTGGTGCAAACATGATAATCATGAGATGCGTGTCGTGTAACAACATGACTACATGCCACGCTCATGATGCGCTCGCGGCCGTTTCGCTAGCTTCACATGTACCAAACTTGGTATTATGGGACGCGAACGAACGATATAGGTGAATGACACATCCAAACTTGATAATCAGGCTATGCGTGTCGTGTAACAACATGACTACAAGCCACGCTCATGATGCGCTCGCGGCCGTTTTGCTAGCTTCACATATGCCAAATTTGGTATTACGCGACGTCAATGGATGTCGAATGTATGTGACTGGTGCAAACGTGATAATCATGAGATGCGTGTCATGTGAGAGCAAGACTACATGCCACAGTCAAGGTGCCAATACATTTCTACGTGACGCGGTGCGCGATCTCGCCGGCGTTGCCACGCCAGGCACCGGTCGTGCCATATACTCGCAAGCGCGCGCCGCGCTGCATTGCTTTGACGCATGCCCGTTTAAGTACGTGCGGCGTCCCTCCATCACGCAAAGAGGGATACACAGTGTTATCTGGGTAGCGCATCAGCGCGAATCTCGCGCCGGTTGCCGTCGGGCTGCGCCGTCAGGCGCTGGTCACACCGGTCGCGCCTTTGGAAGTGCTCGCGTTTTGCTAATTTAGCGTCGCTGTACCAAGCGCGGGCGCGCGTCAACGCTACATTGCCGTATATTGGGCCCTTCATGATGCGATCGCGGCCGTTTTGTTAGCTCCACATATACCAAATTTTGTGTTACGTGACGTCAATGGATGACGAAATGATTGACTGGTGCAAACATGATAATCCTGACAGGCGTGTCATGTAAGAACATGACAACATACCAGCCTAATAGCGTGCTCGCGGACGTTTCACGAGATCCACATGTACTAAATTTGGTATCACGTGACGTGATTAGATGATGAAGGTAAGCGAGACATCCTAACATCATAATCATAGCACGGAAGTCATGTACGGCATTATTTACCTCCACCTCATAACGTTGGGTTGATTTCAAAGTGACATATATATACCTTTTTTATCCGTGCTTCGCATATCATCGATTCACACTGTAGTTGAGATATACGAATTTTTTCAGGTATTATTACAGTAGTTGCTACTTTTACAGTGTCGCGTTTGATTTGACGTGGTGCCATGTGGTCATGGAAGAGGGAAGGCCATCAGCTCGCTCAAACGACAAAGCAATATATTGCATGAATGCGTAAGCGAGTGTATTTTGCCAAACAAAGAGCCTGGACACAGAATTGCAGCAAAAACAAAGTCGAATGTGGTGCCATGTGGTGACGGGAGGGGAAAACCATCATCGAGTCTCGCCCAAACGACAAGCCAATGTAATATCTGGGAATGCGTGAGAGAATGTATTTTTCAAACGAAATGCTTGAACCTGAAATATCAGAAAGAAAATCGTGTTTTTTTCAACAACACGTGTTAATTCTTCTCGTTGTGTGTGTGTGTGTGTGTGTGTGGGTGTGTGTGTGTGTGTGTGTGTGTGTGTGTGTGTGTGTGTGTGTGTGTGTGTGTTTGTGTGTGTGTGTGTGTGTGTGTGTGTGTGTGTGTGTGTGTGTGTGTGTGTGTAAGTGTGTGTGTGTGTGTGTGTGTGTGTGTGTGTGTGTACTTGTGCGCGCGATTGTGTAACAAAACATTTTAATAAATATGCAGTTAGCAGTTGAAGCGTGCTCTATAGCGGCTGGATTTCGCTATCGCGTTCAACTCTTGAAGGATACGCTGAAGGGTCCCCCAGTTTACAGCACATGTGTGAGCGAAAGTAGTCTGAGAACGAGTAGCCTTCGACCACAGCTAGAATATCGGAACAATTTATTTATTTTTTCGTGCTACACGGCCCTGCTTTTTCCGTCTCCTGTTTTGCTCTTTTTTAGTATACAAAATTAACAGAACTCACAGGTGTGGCATTCAGGCAGTGTTTTTTGAGAAGCTTTTAGGACTCCGAGACACTCTTCCTGGAATGTGCAGGTGTGAATGCACGTTAAGGGAGAAAATAATTAGCACCAAAGTCAATGAGAAAACATTGTCACACGACGGTGACATTAGCTAAGTGGTATATACATTCAAAAGAAATAGCGCGCAAACGCATAGTACAAGAGTCGGTGATGTGTATACAATAATTATTAAGCTTGCCGTTTAACGGCCCAACACCACGACAGGAATATGAGAGAGAATGAATTGGAAGGCTCCGGCATTTTAGACATTTAACGGACAATACATTGAATCACTGGTGATGTAAAGCACTCTGAATAGCGGGTGCACATCCAGAGAGCGGATTGAAATGTGGAGAACCTCCTTGACCCCACTGATTTTTTATGGGGTACATCCAGTGTACCTTTGCAAGAAGAGGATTTCTTAGGGCTTCCCATTTCTCACCATGCATTTCCCATTGGTTGATACCGTTGGAGAAATTCTGTGCCCGGCTTTACTTGCAAATGACGCTGTCAAACACTCAATCCACGCGCCTTCTTCAGAAGGTGGCGCATCGGGCCACCTTTCACGCTTGAAACACAAAAGCGTCAATCTGCTGAGTGTCATCACGAAACATTTCGAAACGGACCTAAGTTGACACTTTCGGGACACCAGTAATCTTGGAGTCTTTCTTTTGCTACTTCGCGAAAGCTTTTCCAGCTCCCCAATAAAACAATTCTCTCTCTCTCTCTTTTCACGAAAGCTATTTTGCTCTACAGTAGATTACTAATATCCGGGCTGGGTTTGCGAAGCAGAAACCAAGTGCAAAGAATAAAATATGAAATCTGCTGGTTTCTACTGACATCGTTTGAATACAAAGCTGCTGCCATACATCTATGTCCCGTGGCAACACTGGCTTAGATTGAGGAAGGGTGCATGTTGTAGAGCGTACGCAACAAAAATCAGTAAAAATTTGATGTTTTTTTAAATCACAGCTGCCGGAGGTGTGGATATCTTATGCACCATCGAGAAAAGCTATGACCATGCACCGATACGCGCAATCTTCATTCTGCTTACACTAGAGCGCAAACGTTCTTAGGTGGATGTGCGCCATCAGAATTGCCGAGCCGCACTACGGTGAACAGGGGGTGCGAGTGTCAAACAAAAAACAAACAAGTGAAAAAGAGAGCGGGAAAGAAAGTAATAGCAAACTGAGCGAAAGAGGAAGAGAGAAAGGAACTCATATGGTGATACAAAGGAAAGGAAGACAGAAGAAGTCGTTGAGAGTTCAATGAACAGGCACTGAAACTACATTGAAAAAAGCAAAGAGCTATGGAAATAGCGCAAGAGAAAAAAGAAGCAGAGAAATGAAAGTAGTTACCAAAGGAGACAGAGAGACAGATGACACAGAAAGAGAGATAGGAATAAAGAAGAAAACGCGAAAAATGAGACAGAAAGGGGACGCGGAGGAAAAAGGGGGAGAGGTAAAGAGGAAACAGAAGGGAACAATGATAGAGAGGCAAAAAATAAGAAAAAAACAAGAAAGAGAAATAAGTAGGTAGAAATAGAAAAAAACAAAAAAACGGTAATGAGAAACAAGACTGGCCACCCAGCAGTGCTCTTTCATCAGGTTTCGCACCACTTCTGCCAAGCTGCCAGTATTTAATTTTTTTTCTGTGGCGGTGGAATTGACAAGATAGTTCGCAGTTGGCGCGAATAGGTTACTGACACGAGCTTAAATAAGAGAACAGCAAGAACATATCGTAGCGCATTATTCTTTATATGCTTCGTTTCCAAAGTATGAAGAAGTTCCACGAGCCTCACTGGGCTGCTGACGTATATGCAGCTTACAATGAGAAACGACGATGCTCGCTTCGGAAGGTCACTGGCTGGGCTGCTCGGCGGCTGACGCCCAAGGTCACGCGTTCGATTCGGGCCGTGACAGTCGCGTTTCGATAAAGAGAAAATGGCAGAGGCCCGTGCACTGTGGGATGTGAGGGTGCTTTAAAGAAAGGCAGATGGTAGAAATTTCCGGAGCCCTCCCGTACGGCATCTCATAATCATATCCCGATTTTCAGTCATATAAACCCCGGATATTAGTATGAAATCAAATCGAATCAAGCTTTATTATTTCGTAATAAGATGTACAAAAAAAGAATATACAGACGGAGGTCCCATAGTATACACTCAAATGGGACCTCCTATGAAATGTAAACACAAGTATTTGATTGGCAACAACAGTGTGAAACTAGGAGAATATAAGGTTTAAAAAATGAAATACAAATACATTCTAATGAGGATGCTCTCATCAACTATATGCAGTCGGAAATATAAGTTGTAAAACATATTTATATCTATATGTGTAAATAGCATGACATGAAATTTAAAAAAACGAGAGACTGAAAGCAGAATGACATGCCGAGGTCATTCTCCGGTCAGATAGAGAGTGAGTGTCGCATAACCAAAATTTTTTCGATTCATGGCAAAGTTTATGTTTTTGAATTTTTATTAAAAATGGCGTTGTATTCGATAATGATATAGCCGCAAAGTGAACTGACTGTTCGCCTTTGGGCAAAATGAATTTGTTATGCTGTGCGAAACGACTTCAGTTAGTATTAAGTAAAGATGTTGAATGAATTGATGATAACGATATTTGTTTATTGATTACTTTGAAAAGAAAAGTGGCAAGATTGAAATTTACAAGGCCGGCAACGTCGAGAATTTTATTTTCTTGTAGCAACTGTTTAGCATTGTGGGTGGGTGAACTAAACGTGTATGTGAGGAACACCGAAGACATTGGAATGACAGTTACAGATGGCAAAAGTATGTCGCAGTAACACACTGCGGAATGGAACAAAAAAAAAAGAGATGAATGTGCCCCTAATGGAACCGTATCAAGTAGAAAAAATGAAATAACAAAATACAAACGCAGTTCAAACCTTTCTCCCTTTAAAGTGCATCAGCGAAAACAACACAACTGTGCGCAAGCTCAAATAAGATAATGCAACGTGTCAATACGAATACGTGTTCACGATAGAGCGCAGAAGGTCAATTAGATGTAAAATGACGTTACTTCAATGCGTATGCAAAAAAAAAAAACAGAGCACGTTTGAGCTTCGGCTTCGATAGCAGATCGTGATAGCGTAATCGGGACTCATTCCCATCGCCCTCTGAACTGCTTGGCTGCTTCGGTTCTTGGTTCATACCTCAGCCATGACGTTAAGAAACGAATGACCATGCGCGTTACATTGGCCGTTTCAAAGTGTTATTGAATGCCTAATAATTGCTCATCGCGCTATAAGTATTCTTTTTCGCAAAGCAGTGAACGACCCACGACGCGTCCGAAGGGCGACACGAGAATATACACAGCTATTCTCTATGTTGATGGTCGGGCTGCTGATCAAGATTAAATAAGTCGAAGTGCTTTTTAATGGGTGGTTCCTTAAAACATCAACTTTTTGCTCGATTCACATCTTTGGACACCTGGGGTGATTCTGTGCTTCTTCCACGCAATATATGATGCGTGAAGGCGACTCTTTCTAATGCACAGTTTGCAGATAGTGTTTTTTTTTTTTGTTCAAAGCAGTTTAAAGGAATTGCACGTCTGTATTGTGGAACACCTGCTTATCACGCAGACAGCCTGATTTTGATTTTCACTCATATACGATTACTTCTAGAAGTTATTCATATATATCTGTCACGATTTTTCGGTCACGGAAAATGCGAAGGTTTTTCGCTCCCAACCAACGACGCCATCACCGATGCCGACACCGGAATTTATGCGAAAAAAGCTCATCACCGCTATTACATTATTGCGACTTGACATTTTGGTCACAGTCTTTAGACAGAAAAGCGGTAGAGAATAATCATCTTAATTTCAAAATTAGACTCGGAAGGGACGGCATACACGTATACACTTGCTCCCTCTGTGTAAAAATTCAGTCTGTATGTAGTAATAGTTTGTATTCTTGTTTATGTTTATTCCTGCTCCGAGTGTGTGCATAGGGGTGCTAGGGCGCACAAAACCAACCTTTCTTTTAGCACTGGTATACGAGACTTAGTTGTCTGAAAGAATTAGCAAAAACAACAATTTAAATTGAAAAACCAACGAAATAAAGTAACAGGAAGTAACAATTCAATAGAGTGAAGTTTTAAAGTAATTTATTGCCTAGCACAGCATTTTACCTGTTTTCTGTTAGCATCAGGCAATGAGCCTGTTGGTTTATTTTTTCATTTTTTATTGCTGTGGTAACCTGGTTTTCACGACGTTCTTTATCCGCAGCTCCCCGTTCGTCATATTTGATTTTTCTCTGTGCGCTTGCTTTCTATTCGCTGCATCTTCACTTCCAGCAAGCCCCATTCGGTTATCTTCTTTTTATCATTATTTTGTTCTTATCCTCTTGATCTGTCACCCTTCTTCGCTTTTCCACGCAGGGGTGACCGGCTTTGACGCATTGCTGGCTATCGCTGCGTCAGCGGTGCGAGCAATTAGCCAGCGTGACAATTAATTGCGTTTCTGTCGGCAACCGCAGCAGTCTCGCTAGCACCGCTATCTCCTCTGTCGGGGACCATACGGATGGTATTTTTCACGCCCCGGTTCTTCGACAATTTGTGCCTTCCCTCGCTGCCTTATTCATCGACCTTGTCCTCGTTGTCATGGTGTTGCCGAGCCGGCACGTTTAATTGAGGCTGATTAGCGAAACAAGTGTCGCTAATTACGCAGGCTGCCCCTTCATTGCACTATGCAATTAAGCGACCTTTGCCTGTTTCTTTAGTTATGTATGAGAGAAGTTTCACAGTATAGATAGCCCTTATTAAATTACCGCTGTGTTGTGTTGAGTGTCTGCTGCTTTATCATGAATGAAATGTTGTTGGCTTGGTCGTTCACGAGACATAAATTTGCATTCAAAGCACAACCCGATGAGGCGCCAGAAAAGATGCAATCCGGGATGCAGTATATCTTATCTCCTTTTTTCAGGAGACAGCCTAATAAACACGAGCTAATTGGCCGTAAAAAACACACCATTTATATACGTGTATATGCGTTTAGAAATCGAGTATCAAAAGAACGCCACACTCGGTAAGTTTGAGAGGTTTCGTTTTCTGTGTTTCCGGCACTATTTCTTTCTCTTTTTTTTTTCAAATATTATCTATACTCCTTCCGCCATACATCTTTCCGCGGCTTCGTCTACTGTTCAGCACAGGCAGTAAAAGTAATTACGAGGCAACAACGTACTCGTAGTCATACTCAGTGGGTTAGGAATTTCTATTGAAATGTGAGTTTAAATCTTGGTTAATACGAATTGCGTCATATAAGCATGTGACTTTGAGTATAATAATTACTTATCTCCATACATTGCGTTAACTGCTTATATTGACTGAGAATTTTTTGTTTTTTTTTTACTTGTGCAAGTGCTTGTGATTCAGTCACCCTTGACATCATGGGTTCTATTCAAAGACTGCGCTGTCCGGTAAATAAACAAATACATAAATCTTGAGAGAAAGACAGATTTTCGGAAGTGAAAATATAAGTGCCTCTTTTTTAGTTTCATCTGGTCAGAGGCAAGGCCATGGCTTTGGACCTGGCCACAGCAGTCGCATCATTTCCATGAAGGCAAAACGGTAGAGGCCTGTGTATTGCTTGATGTCAGTGAGTGGTAGGTAAAAAACACCAGTTGGTCTAGATTTCTGCAGCCGTTCGCTACGGCGTGTTTCAGAATCATGTCGTGGTTTTGATATGTAAACTCTGTATAATAATATTATAAATAATTAGAGGGCGTGCACTCTGCACAACTGTACTTCAGTAATTAGATGGTCTTCGCTATCTCAGCTATCTCTCGGGGGCTTTATACTCGCTAATTTGGAACTTTTAGTGTAATTGCAACGTATCAATTTTGATGCCTGATATGCTTTGTTTGACCTGCATGTTGTTTTTGTCTTTTCGTTTAGCTTATTTTTATTTGGAGAAAAGGGGGTGGGGGGTGGGGGCTGACAACTTTCAATCAACTGTGGTAAGTAAACAGCTACGAATAGAAGATTGTACGAATTTATATTTTTCTAACTAACGCGATGATTATGTAACGTCGTGTGACTCGCATTTTCCTACTCTTTTAAACTTTTTGTGTATCTAAATGAACCTCTGTTCTTATGTGCCCCCACTAGCATATAAAATTTTCTTTTTACCACTGCGTAGTGTGGCCTGCCTATGTATGCGTAAATATGTAATTAGTAAATGCACATAAATACAAAAGTCCATGCTCATATTCATGACTAAGAAAAAGTCTGCGTTTGAATTTAAAGGCATCGTAATTTATCCACCCTTTCTAAAGTCGCCGAACAAAAGCACCAAGTGGCCATTTTGCCACATAATCTACAATAAGACGCTCATATTCATGACATCATGTTACCCGCACTGACAATATTGTTAATTATAAAAAGGCAACTACAGAAAGCCCGACCAGACACAAAGCTACTGCCCTCCAATACACTTATCTGTAGTATTCTGGAGAACGGAGGCAAAGCGTCGTTTCCGCACACAAAAACATTACCAGCAAGCTCGAAGGTATCCAACGAAGCGTGCTTAATGTGATCACTTTCAACAAAATTAACTGATCAGATTCACTGAGAGAATCGCTTAAAAAGGCTTGAGCACTAACCATAAGAAATTTGGCAATATTGGCACGCCTAGAGTGAAAGTACCAACTCTTACGCAGTAATCTAAACGGATAAAAGTTCCCCCACTTAAGCCTATCCGCAGCTAGAACTATTCACCACATACACTCTCGTACCCTTGCCTCTTACAGATTTCACACAGATGCTTGCAAATTCTCGTTCTTCCCGTTTGCGATCAGAGAATGGAGTAACCTCTCTCCCTTCATTACCAGTCGCACATCCTTAGCCACTTTCTGAAAGCTAGTTGAAGACGACTAGAGAGCCTCGCAAATGTAATATAGTGATAAGTTTTTCTCTTTTTTTCCTATTAATTTAGGTGAATTTCTAGTATATTTATAGTTTTAAAACGTCGTTGTATGTTGTCTTTGCATTACTAGTTGTTGGTGCTTTTTTCTGTGTGTTTTTTTTTGTTATATTGAATATTAACTCACCGTCCTAGACTGTCCACCTATTATAATCCTTCACGAATCGACAGTGTGTTTAAATAAATAACAGTAACAAAAACAATGATATTTTTGTAATGATAAATTATATATAAATAGTATTAATATAAGTGATATTAGTAATAAAACTAATACTATTATTATATAATAAAAACATTCGCATTTCCACCCTAGAATATGCGCTTGCATTGATTATTATAAGTGCTGTTGCGTCCTAAAAGAAACGAAATTCTTCGTCTGTCGTGCAAAAATGTCGGGACCTGAAGTATCAGCTCGTATCGGTAGCATCACTTCTCCTCTCGATGTGACTAGCAATATTCGATTACATCGTGCAATCCATGCTTGTTACATGTATGTAAACTAATCTCGAAACTGCGCCGAGTTGTAGCGGGCGTTCATGCCGGTGGTAGCGTTGAAGTTTTGTCGCGTGCGCGCACCAATTCGTATGCCGAAGCGCACGGCGCATGCGCGGCCACATGCCTTCCGATATCTTAACGAAATCTCCGGCGTGCTTCGGGAGCTACACAGCCACGCCCCTTTTGTGTTGCCATTTCTCGACGCCTCTCTTTTTTTGTGGCAAATAAACTACTTCTTGTGCTCAACTTCCAAGAATCTAACCCCCGTATTCTAGAACGTCCCTTTACTCAACGCTTAACCTTCACTTGAGAAAGCCGACGGGAGTGCCATCTCTAGGCAGGGAAAGTCACTGCGGATTAGCGATAATCTGCTGCGATTCTTGAGCAGCGCAGCGTCATTGTGAGCCGAGCTGTGGCGCAAGGCTCAACTCTGTCAAGTGAAGGGTGAAAGTCGAGTCGAGGAGCGTTTGTGATTTCGGAGGTTAGTGTTTTCTTTTCGCTCTAACTTGGGGTGAGTGCGCAACAGAGTCGTTTGTGTCGGCGCTTAGCTTGGCTTTTCAGCTCGCCGCGGCATGCTCCCTCGGACTGGATTGCTTCGGGAGCGTCCGATGTGAACGGACGTGTTTCGAGCGCGCTCCGACGATATCGACACTTGGCCGGCGCTTCGCTGTCAAGCCATCGCCGCAGCTGTTGCTGCGCTAGCTGCTTGCTCGCTCGTTATCTACCGGCTGCAGCTGATACTGGGAGGCTGCCTTCTGAGCTCGTCGGCGGCACCGCCGCCCGGCTAGCTGCCGGCGGCCATTGCCGCTAGTATCACCCGCCGGGTTTCGAGCTTTCATGGCCTCTCCAGAGTCCTGCGTGCTCCCAGCCGACGTGCCGCTGCCTGAGGATATGGACCTACAGACTTCAGACGACCTGACTGCCTCGGTGACATCGCCGACTTCAACGAACAATTCGGCTGCCGATACCATGCCTTCACGGGTGCTGCTCCTGCCGGACACCAACCCATTCGCCCCACTCCGGGAGCTCGAGGAACAGAATAGCATTGAAGGCAAGTCTGAAAATACTTTTCATCAAGCTCGCATAATTTCTACCGCACCGAACGGAGAGAAACGTGCGCGAGGCTCGCTCATACCGACGCCCGAACGACAGCACACTAGCATACCCAGGGATCACTCCCACATGAGAAGTGCACGTCACACGCTCCTTGCTTCCGCTAGTTACCAAAACGAAGAGGATGGTTGGATACCAGTCAGCTATCGCCGAAAGCAGCAGAACCATGCGGCGGTCGCGGTGACGCCGAGCTCAGGTGCCCCGCGCGCTTATCAGCACACCGTCATTCTTCGGCCTAAGCAACCATGCCGCATCATGGATGAGCAATTCATACGACTAGATAGAGTAATAACTCGCCGCATTTCGGCTCATCTCAACATCCCTGAGGAAGACCCACTTCCAGAGTTCCGGGTTCGCTATTTAGGCTATAGCAACCAGCTCGCAGTCGACGCGGCTGAACCGGAGGTGTGCAACGCCCTTCTCGCGATAGCGTCTCTGCCAATCGGAGGAAAGGAAGTACCTTTTCAAGCATATGAAGCGGTTAATCGCGATCAAATCAGAGGCATCATTCGCAATGCTGGAGACATGACCTCTGAGGAACTAATGAACTCATTACATTGCCGCAAGTGCAAAATCCTGCAGGCACGCCCACTTGGTGACAAAGGCACTGCCATGGTCACATTTGAAGGTAACAGCTTACCCTATAAGGTTGGCCTGCGGTCATTTACGATCCGTGTTTTTCCGTATCGTGCACGAGTGACCGTTTGTGACATATGCCACAAGATAGGGCATCGCAAGGAGCAATGCCCCAATATTTCGGCAGCTAGATGCTCGACATGCGGTCTGCGGCAACACGAAGAGGGTACGCAATGCCCGAACACAGAACAAAAGTGCCGCAGCTGTGGTGGGTCTCACCTGGCCACAGCCACGAACTGTCCAAAAAGACGAGAAGTAAAGAAGAAAATTGAACAAAAACGCAAGCCGGCTGCCAAAAGGCAACGCAAGCAAGTGAATACGCAGGAGCAACAGCGCCGCCCTTCCGCGACACAAGGCCTACAAAGACCCATGCTCAAACCAACACGCCAGGGTTTTTACACCGGGCCGCCAGCACCACCTGCTGCACAGTCAGAAGGCGCCGGGGGCACCACCTTCGCGGATGTAGTTCGACCAGCGAACGTGCCGCTAACTGCTTCTAGTAATGGTATACCACATCCATCAAACTCAACACTGGGGTCCTGTGCGCCGCAGCCCGCCTCGGGTGGAGGGACGAAGCATCCTCGAAGGGGCGTAGCTCAGTCAACGGGGCTTCCGCTTACCAGTGACCATTCACGTCCTCCCGCCCCAACGACTTTCCAAGAACTCGAGCGGCGACTAGAACACCGTATGGCTCAAATAGAGAAATCCATTCATGAAAGAGTTGAACAGCTTATCACTCGGGCCATTGAAAAATGCGTCCAGACCACCATGGAGCGCATCATGCTTTCCGGCATGCTCCCTCTTGGCACAACTTCGACGACAACCGCAGGAGCACTTGTGATGCGTACACCTCTGGTACCGTCAAACTCTATCGCTCCTCATGCAACAAAGCCTTACCATGGCTAGCTTATCAAAATCATCGCCATGGACAACTGTCCTGCAGTGGAATTGCCGTTCGCTTCGTCGCAAGAGGGCTGAAATGACCACTTGGCTCTCCAGCAAGACAGACGATACCAGTCCATTGGTCATTGCCCTTCAAGAAGTCAACGGCCCTGTGCTGAAAATAATGGGCTATGACGGCTACGCCCCGACTGAAGAACAAGATTCATCCACGAAGACAGCATTATACGTGCGACGAGGAACTACGCACGTGCAGCTAGATACGCAACCGTGGTGCAGCACTACTCTTAGTGTTGTCGGTTGCCGGCTGGAAGTCTCACCTCAGCGTACAATTCTTGTCTTCTGCGTTTACGTGGTTCCTGAAAGCACCAGGAACAAAGCCAATAAGGCGCCGGTTGATCTCAGCTTCATACCGCACTTCAGGAAGATTTATCCACAAGATGTCATATTGTTGTGCGGAGACTTCAACTCTCAGCATGTCGCCTGGGGATACAACAAATGCAGCCCGCGTGGCAGGCGCATCATGCAGGATGCCTCGGCGTACGGGCTGACGCTTCTCAATACGCCCCAAACACACACGAGGCTGGGACAGACAGTTCACCAAGCAGACACATCCCCAGACCTTACCTGGAGCACCCGCCCACAGCTATTTCAGTGGGAGGTGCTGGATGATTGCATGGGAAGCGACCACTTCCCCATACTTATACGATTTCGCACAGGTGACGCCATTACGAAGACGAAGTCACGCGCCAGCACACGGCTAAGCCACATCACACACTGGGACAAATATCGCGATTTACTACAGCAACAGCCTCCAGCCAAGAATATTGACCATCTGCTTTCTCAGCTATGCGCAGCGAAACGGCAAGCCACCAAGAACCTACGGGTTCCTTTTGACCACCCAGAACCTGATAGGCATCTTCTCACTCTGTGGAATAGAAGGCTACGTATTCTGGCCCAGTACAGGCGGTCTCGCCACGCTGCGCATCACAAAGCACGGTTGCGCAAAATACAGCGTTCCATTGAGACATATACGACCACGTTAGCGTCAGACCGCTGGATGGCAATTTGTGAAACCATGAATGGGCAGACCCACACGTCAAAGGTCTGGACCATCCTGCGCTCTCTCCTCGGCCAACGCAAGACCTACAATGGCGCGGCTCGTGTGGCCCTCCGGGAGGGCATCAGCACACAGGAGCTCGCCGAACAAGCTGCTGAAGTGTTTTTCCCGCAGACATCTCGCCCCACAGCCAATACGTACCGGAAGGATGCAAGCTCTGAAGACACTGAGCCATTTAATAGCCCTTTCACCATGCTCGAGCTGGAGTATGCCTTGCAACATGCTAACACACGTAGTGCTCCAGGAGCCGATGGAGTATGCGTTGCTCATTTACGCAATATGCCTCTTGAGTACAAACACGCTCTCCTCAAAGAGTTTAATACAGTCTGGGATACCGGAATACTGCCCTCCACATGGAAGTTTTCGGTAGTCAAGCCCATACCGAAGCCTGGTAAACCACCCCATACCTTATCCAACCTCCGCCCGATCTCTTTAACCTCGTGTGTCTGTAAAGTCATGGAGAGCATGGTTAACACACGCTTGATGTGGTACCTTGAAGATCGCGACCTTTTGGCCCCTACAATGTACGGATTCCGCGCGGGCCTATCAACTCAAGATGTACTCCTTCGCCTAAAAGAAGACGTCCTCGACTCTAACTCGGTGCACCCACGGGCTGTTGTAGCAGTGGACATACGCAAAGCATTCGATGGCGTACCACACAGTACCATCATGACGAAAGCACGTGCCCTTGGGATTAAAGGGAAAATGTATAACTTCATAGCGGGCTTCCTCGAAGGGCGAAGCTACCAAGTCGAAATCGGCCAAGACGCCAGTACCGTACGAACCAACCACGTAGGTGTTCCCCAGGGCTCGGTGATTTCACCCACCCTCTTTAACATAGCCATGTACCAGCTACCAAGACGCCTTGCGAACGTATCGGGCCTGAAACACGCGGTGTATGCAGATGATGTAACCGTGTGGACGCATCAAGGATCCGTCGGTGAGCAGGAGGATGTCTTACAACGAGCCCTCAACATTATTCACGACTACGCAATGGAAGCAGGTTTACACACCGCTCCAGACAAAACAGAGTTTGTCGTCATTCATGGTGGCCGAACCACGTTTGCCAAGCAGGAAGAAAAGAAGTGTTTTAAACTTCACATTGGCAATCAACCTATAATGAGGAAATCCACTATCCGAATATTAGGAATGCACTTAGACGAGAATTGCACAGCGAGCACTTGGTTCCAACGCGTTACGAAGACTAGCAAACAAATCCTTCATGCTTTACGCAGAATCTCTAATCGCACTCGTGGAGTAAACGAACGCGAAATGCGGCAGTTTGTTCAAGCTTTTCTCGTCTCACGTATCATGTATGGACTGCCGTATCATCCGGTCAACCGTACGCAGATAATCAAACTCGACCGGCTGCTTAACGAGGCCAAACGCATGGTTACCGGACTACCAAGGTACACACGCCTGGATGCGCTCAAGAGCTGCAGCAAGCTCAATAATCTGACCGAGCTCATCGACATGCACATCCACACACAGGAAACGAGGCTTCGCGCAACAAATGCCGGGCGATACACGCTTATGCTTCTCGGGTATGACATCAACACACTGCCCATGCTGCCTAACAAAACGCCGCCTTGGGAAATCACGGTACTCACCGACGGCAAGCCACTTCCGTTGAATATGGACCCTAATCAGCGAGCACGGCGCCTTAACTACGCCAAGAGACATGCTAGGGCCACGAGTTCACTCCCCATGACTGAACGCGTCGTATACACTGACGCTGCACTTCCTGCAGACGGTACCAGTAACACTTGTTATGCCACTGCGTGGTACGACCAGACAAACAGAAATCAGAGCCGACGTTATCATGCTTCAGCAGATGCGATGTATAGCACTCGAGCAGAGCTAGTGGGCATCTTAGACTATTTGGAGTGGGCCCTCGAAATGACACCTCAAACTGACCCTGTTCACCATCGTGTGTACACTGATTCCCAGGCTGCCCATCGGGCATGCGCTAATGTTCTTTACACAGATCCTGTACTCCAGAAGATCCGACACCAGACGCGCCTGCTCCGCGAATGTGGTCATGACGTTACCATCCACTGGGTCCCCGGGCATTGCGGTATCCCCGGAAACGAGAAGGCTCACAGATTAGCGCGCGCTCATCTCCTCACCGCGCTAGCCAGAGCTTCCGATACTCCTTCCACTTTTCTGGCTACCCCACCCGAGCTAGCAGATCCGATAGCAGATAAGCACATTACCAAACAACGTCGCGCCGCCTACCTCACAGCAGTGGGTAATCCACTCTCGATACCATTGCTTCCTTCGAAGGTATTCACACGGAGAGAGTCTGTCCTGCTTCGGAGAATTCAGGCAGGAACACTCCTTACCCCTTTCTTGCTGAACCGTTTCCACAGGGGTGACACGCCACCACCCGTGACAGGTCTCTGCTCCACGTGCAACTGCCGGGCTGATCTCAACCATTTGTGCTGGGAGTGCCCTGTGTACAACCCGCCTAGGCTCCGTGCCCTGGCCACCATAAAACGGGGACCCTGGCCTTCTTCTCTCCGGACATGGGCCTGCCCGGAGCCTTCGCCCCCTGATCGCGCCATCGAGTTCTGGCGAGCACTCATCATGTTCCTCCAGGACCCGGCCGCGCCACCGGTTGGCGACCGGCTCCGCGACAGCCACAAGATTCAAGCCATTCAAGCGGCCCCCACTTAGCTGCCTCCATGACGTCCGGTAATAAAACGGAGGCAGCTCTACCCCCCCCCCCCTGCTATAGTGCCCTGACTGTCCACCGCAGCGCCTTCGGCGCGAACAAAGTGGAATAAACATGGTTTCATTCATTCATTGTCGGCGCTTATGTTTCCCCTTCTGTCCCAGCTTTCTGATTTAATCAGCGAAGGGCGGCCACCTTGGTGACGCTGTGCTTATCGTAAACGTGATTACTGTCATCTTTTGAACCCTTCAATAAACCCCGTTGCTTCCAAAGTAGTTCAGTGGACATGTGTCGCAGCGCATATGCGGCCTTTCGTAAACAATAGCATAATATATTACAAAACGGACATCGATTCACGATGAGGTAGGTCGCTAATCGCATTAACGTCACCGATAATCTCCTATAGAGAGATGCGCTAGATGGTTTCTGTGTTTACTAAGCTAAAGACAAGTGGCGTTCTTCGAACTAATCTCTTCATTTTATGACAAGTTTTGCAACGTTTCCGCATATGCAACTCCGTTTGACATGTGCCAAGTGCAGATGAAAGCCCGGTAAATTATTGTCATCTCAGGGAGTTCCTGAGTTGACACGCAAAGCACCGTACACGGGTAGCTTCATGGATTTTCTATGAAAACTATTTTTTTCCTTTAAAACAAGGCAGGCAGTCCTTTTTTTTTTTTTGCCAAGAAATGATGATGACTGCGAAGTGATAGAGTTGTAATATTTTCGCAGGGCTACTTTATATGGGACAGTATTGTGCTTCCGTAAGGTTTTTTTCGTAACAAGTGACACGGTAGAGTCGCACTGTAAAATGAGACAGCTATATGCCATTCACAGGGGCTTAGCTAGACATATTTTGTACATGGAAGGAGTGAAAGAGGGTCTGGTTAAACTTTGTGCTTTTGTGTGTGTGTGTGTATGTGCAAATGTAAATATACAACTAAGAAATGTAAGGGTCCCAGGGGTTGTGAACCCGCCCCTCTTCCACCCTTTTCAAAATTCATTACTTCGATTTCTGACATCCCTTATGCGCCCATCCACCAAGCCACCAACACCCGCCTACGTCAGTCGCGTAGCAATATTCGAGTGTCTCAAGCGCCGGGATATTCTAACAAAATGACGCGCTATTTTTATACCGAAAAACGATCCTATTTGCTCTGATAGGCTCGACGTAGTTCAATGTGCAGGGAGCCTCTGTTGCAGTCCAGTGCGCTTACTTGAAATGTGGCAGGTGCAAGTTAGAGTTATTCAGTCATACCTGCCGCAAAATTTCGTATCGTTAGCATGAACATGTTCGTGGACGTATTCGCGAAGGATTAGAAATCAATGCGCCACCTGTTAGCTACGAGAGTAAACGCAGCGCATCGTGATGGTCACTGCGGTATTCGTGGATTTTGCGCGACTTTGCGCAGCAGGAATTGGGAGAGCTACTTTCAAATGATTGATATGTGGGGTTTAACGTCCCAAAACCACCATATATGATTATGAGAGACGCCGTAGTGGAGGGCTCCGGTGATTTCGACCACCAGGGGTTCTTTAAGGTGCACCCAAATCTGAGCACATGGGCCTACAGCATTTCGGCCTCCATCGAAAATGCAGCCGCCGCAGCCGGGATTCGATCCCGCGAGCTGCGGGTCAGCAGCCGAGTACCTCAGCCACTAGACCACCACGGTGGGGCGCAGAGCTACTTTCGACAAAGGCTTATGTGTCCCGCCGCGGTGGTCTAGTGGCTAAGGTACTCGGCTGCTGACCCGCAGCTCGCGGTATCGAATCCCGGCTGCGGCGGCTGCATTTCCGATGGAGGCGGAAATATTGTAGGTCCGTGTGCTAAGATTTGGGCGCAGGTTAAAGAACCCCAGGTGGTCAAAATTTCCGGAGCCCTCCACTACGGCGTCTCTCATAATCAAATGGTGGTTTTGGGACGTTAAACCCCACAAATCAATCAATCAAATCAACAAAGGTTTATGTGTTCTGTGGGAGCAGCGTCACCACAAAATTTAAGGCGCAGATTAAAAAAAAAAAAGACGGATCCCTCGTTAATCATGCATGTCTCACGGGCTTGAGAACTGGAACATCATTTTCTAGCATGTTTTTTTTTTCACCTACAGATGACGCCATAATGAGCAAACTCTCATGAGTCAGGTTAACGGAGTGTTTCGATCTTTGCAAACCAGCCTTCCATGTTCTTCTGATTTAAATACAGATTTCTTTGTGCGTCTGCTCCTGATTTAAGTTTTTGGCAACTTGAAGTGCTCTCACTATCGAAACAGATGGTTAGATTTTCGTTATTCCATCCTATGTAGGGCGCTTCTTTAGCGCAGAGCATTTCAGAGGGCGAGGCTGTCGCGTTCTGTCGTCGTCGCTTGGCTTAAGGGGGCCCTACAACACTTTTTCGGGCATGGTCAGGAAACGCAGTCGATCGAGAGTAAAGGCTCCCGAGAACACGCGAGCCAAATAATACAGCGCAGCACGTAACATGGAGTTCACTATATATTCTCGATATCAGTGGAAAATTGCTTTCTCTTCTCTCAACAAATGACGGGAAAAAACTCAAACATCACTCGTCGCAGCTGTTGTATCATTCATTGGTTGATTTGGGCATGTCGCGCTCGGTGGTTATAGGGATCCCCGCGGGAGGTCGCAACTTGTTCACGTGTGCGCGCGTGATCGCACTGAAAAGCCACGTATTCGAAGAAGAAAAAAAGAGCGAAGTGTTCGAGGTCCTGTGGTGCGTGTGACGTATTGGCTTTCCTCGTGCCACCCTTCTCTGCTTAGCTTCCAGCCCTTTTGCCCAGACGAGAAAAGGTAGAATGCAATTGCAGCGTGGGACAAATCTTTTCAACTTCGCTCGTACTGGCCGGCATTTAAAAACATTTAGAGGTGGTGAATTCATCAGGCAATAAGCTCTTTTAGTGAGTCCACTCAATAGCTACTTGAAAAAGTGTTGCAGGGCCCCTTTAAAGCAGGCAAAGCTACTTATATATAGCATAATCATCTGTAGCACGCTCGCACCAAAGGCATGTCTTCTTCCTGTTGTTCTTTGAGTGCCTCGATGTTGACAATAAAGTGCACAGCACTTTGAATAGAACCACGTAGAAAAATGAAAAGAAAGAAGTAAGAAGCGAGATATAGTAAGAGAGAAAAAATGTAAAAGAAGGAGGACATAATATACAAATAAAGAGAAACAAAGAGAAAAAGTTTGTAAAAGACAAAAAAAAAGGAAAAAATAAAGGGGGACAGAAACACAAGGTAAGGCTAACCAGTTCCAAAATTATTTCAGGCTTGGCGCCACTCGTCCACAGCTGCCTCAGTTTTTTTTTTTCTTCTAGTCAGCTACGTAGCATGCACAATATTTACTGCTGTTGTAGACGTAGTGTATAACGCGCTTGATTTATTAGATTCCATCAACTCTCAATCACTGAGCCCTTTCTAGCAGCACCTGGACAATATCTTCTACTGCATAAACGTTGCAAAATGTTTCACGATCGCGATCATGTGGCACCACTCTAATAGAATGCTCTATATGTGTTCTTTCCAATACTTTTTCTCAATTAAGTAACAGCGCATCACTTGCTTCGGTACTTGAGTTAGTCAACAGTTCGGTAAATTAGTATGGCGATTGCGAGTTCGTCACTCGGCGATTGCAGCGTCGTCATCGGAACCACCAAGTCATTTCATTAGCATGGGTGCCTCGGTTGGTCACGTTAAACGGACGATTATTCGCATATCGTCACTTTTATGAGCCTAATGTACCAAGACTAATAAGTCTGGGTGGATATAGGCAAAACATTATTTCAAGGCCTGAGGTGCACGACTTTTACTATTTTCTTTACTAGTCACAAAACGTAGGTGAGCGTTCTTGAATATCATAAATATTACTAAGGCACCGCAAAATTGGTCACGCTACACTAGTATGCGTCTTTACTGATACGTATCTCTGGTTGATGATTCCAGTAGCGAAACTGCTTAAGCCGCAGGTTACATCGCTAGGTGTACGCACAGAAACTTCGCCGTGCCATGACGTCACCATGTGTTGCCTAGAATTCTGTTAGAAGAAGTAAATAAACAGGAGCGGAGAAGTGGAGGAAATGGAATAAATAAAAAGACGAAATTTATTCGTCAGCCGGGAATTGATCCCGGTTATAGAGGCTATTGAGGCAGTCATCGCAGAACAGACGTTTATGGTAAGCATTTGATTGCGTTGCTGCAGGTGAGAGAAAAGGCAACAACATAAAGATAGATAGAAAGAAAGAGAATGAAATAGAAAGAAAACAAGAGCAGGAGAGCATATTCTAGTATATCAAGACAGCTAAGGGTTGTAATATTTGAAAAGATGTGTTAGCACATATACTGTGCGGAGAAATGGAAAGGCGTGCGTGCAGGTGTTTTATGGCTGCGTGGATCGATGTAAACGAACTGCACACTCCCATGATGTTTCAACTTGTTCCTGTGTGACATTATGTTTTTTATTGTTCATTTTGAGTACCATTAATTATTTTTTTGTTGTTGCACAATTAATTGATATTTAGTGGCCGAGGTACTATTGACCTCAACCTCTCTACAGCAAGAGAGCTACAACAGAACAGAAATGGAGGAGGGGGGAAAGGTGCGTCAAGGCGAGAAGGCGAAAGAAAGAATTGAAGGGCTAAAACAGCGTAGCCATGTATACACTATATAGAGTGGCACGGTGAAAGGGAAATTGAGAGTGATGAGGAATAAAATAAGGAGGGCAAGGCTCCAGGCTCACTGTATCCGCCATCTTCGCAGCGTTAGTGAGCAGCTGCCCGGGTTCTTTAAATAGCATGCTAGGTTAGATTCCTTAGTGGTTATTTGTTAATCGAGGTCTGCTGAATGGTCCGTGGCACTTTGTGTCTCGTCTAGTGCTTCATTCCCTCACGCTGCAATTATTTTATTCAATCCGGAGCTCCGCCTACCAAAAGTGGAGAAATTTGCTTCCCGATGTGCCTGGTAGAACACGTGGAAAAGCAGTACACGTGCTTTGTATATCCACCGAGTGATCGCTTGAAACCTTCTTAAGATGTGTTTGTCGTGTTATGCGGTGGTATGTAGCAGGCGCACATGTTAGCTGTATTAGTATACATTGTTAAATGACCGCGCACCTTTACATTCTGCTGTCGCACTGTCATTTCGTCGTTTCCATTACTGTTCTTGCTATTGATTACCATACTTTGGGTGAATAACTTTTTGGTTGATTGAAGTGTTCCTGCGTTTCATAGCTGGCATCTTATCAGTTTCCCGAATCGCTTTGGTACATTTTTGACGTATTTCGTGCACTTATCGAAATGTGGCCCACATGCATTCATTTACTTCAGTGCTAACTTACAGCGCCGCACATTAATGCACTGAGGTTGATATATATTATGCTATTTTAGACGCATTCACTCCTACAATGCCCACAAGCGCATTGTAATCAATGGTTTATGGATATACTGGCTCGTGCTGCTTTTTGGGTTTGATGTGGTTATGACACCACAAAACAGTGAAACATCAATAACGCTTGTTTGACAGCTCTTACATACATTTATTTTAATTTTATACATTTAAATGCAATCAAGTTTTAGGCAAAGTTTCCATCTCATAGATTGTAGAGTTTTCCAGCCTAATGTGGCCTTTATTTCCGATATACTAGCCAACGGGTCGTAATTTTCGCTGACGAAACGGGCTGCCTGGTTTTGAATTATGGAAGACATCGTATTGGAATTCTTTGTAGGTTCACACTACTTGGGTATTCTGCTTAACGTGTGACTAAACATAAGTGTACGGGCATCTTAAATTGCGCTATCATCAAAAAGCGGCCGCAACTGCCAGGATTTGATACTTCACTTTTCGACTATTCAGTCGAGCACTATGAGCGTAGAACACCGCAGTCGTTCTTATTTTCACTTCAGTTGTTTTGCAATACACCATCCATTCTCACAATGTAGACGGATGATGATTTTCCTAGAGCGAACCGTGAGATCGGGACGGCAAGGTTGACCGCTTGTCAAAGAAGCGGATGCATTTTTTATCTCGCCGGTAACTCGACCAGTCTGCCTTCGCACCTTGACATTCCACAGGCCATTGTCCTGTCGTAGAGCAGCTCGTAACAATAATGGGCGGCACGGTGAATGCGTCCTTCGTTGCGATATCCTGTGATACGTCGCCTGCACTGAAGGACGCCTGATTTGAAAGCATGGTCACTGAAACCGTACGCGCGAATGAGCAGTTCAAGCACAGATGCCAACAATAAATGGCGTATTCTAAACTACTTCATCCCTAATGCTTTAGTAAATGAGTGTCGACCTAATAATTCACCTGTAGGATGAGTGAAACAACCTATGGACCTATGGAATCAATATTAGTGGAATACAAAAAGTGAAAGCGCAAGCTCTCAGTATGTTTCATCAACGAAACTGGGATATTCAGCCCCAGTGTCCATCCGAGTGTTAATCTCGATGGCTCAATGACCAATCGGGATTAACACTGGGATGTGCGAGCCCCGCCACGGTGGTCGAGTGGCCAAGTTACTCGGCTGCTGACCCGCAGGTCATGGGATCAAATCCCGGCAGCGGCGGCTGCATTTTCGATGGAGGCGAAGTTGTTGTAGGCCCGTGTGCTCAGATTTGGGAGCTCGTTAAAGAACCCCAGGTGGTCGAAATTTCGAGAGCCCTCCACTACGGCATCTCTCATAATCATTTGGAGACGTTAAACCCCGCATATCCATCAATCACTGGGATGTGTGAATCCCGCTTGTGTGTTTGCCTTCTCCGTTTTTTGTCGCTTTTCCCCGCAGTTTTGTAGCTATGAATTACCAACTCGCCCAGTGTTCCGTCCTCTTAAGGTTCAATGAAGTCTGTCTCAATGCAGCGAATGGGAGCGTTGGTCTTATCAGTTTAAGTTTATTAACACATGCAGAAGCAGACTCGTGTTCTTCAGTCACCTTCTGTGCGTTTCGTCTTTTGCGCTGTTACATAATAATGCTTCTCAATGATTGGTTAAGTATTTCAGAAATACTAATGTCTCCTTTGTCATTGTTAGTGGACCAATGACGACTTGCAACCTGTCAAGTCTCTACAGCACATGTGCACTTTTTTTCACGCATATAGGGCAAATCAATTCCGGCTTCCCCTTGAGGTATAGTAGTAGTAATAAGATTAAAATTTCAGCCAAACTCTAAAGGTCGAGCATTTCGTACGCCTGCGCAAGCAGTAAACGCTACTTTTTTTTCGCTTTGGGGCTGATACATCTTCGCTGTAAAACATACGTTTGTTTTGATTTCCGAGCACATTGAAAAAGCTCAGATGGTCGCAATATTACAGCGTGTATTCCATGTTCTTCGTTATGCCGCTGAGCGCTCGCATACACAATAAAGTCATCTTGAATCTGTCTTTCAAGTGCGTGCAATGCAGTTATAACTCGGCCGTTACGTGTCCTCTTCGTCCTCTTCTTCTTCTTTTCTTCAGAGAGAGAGTACTGGAAGAGACAAAGAAAAAAAGGAAGAATAAAAAATTAAAAAAATATTGTCGGCATAAAGTGATGATCACTAGACGAGGTGGAATTTGAGCCCGCGTACCCATTAATAGCTGAGCGAAACGTAGCCCTGTATAGTAGCATATTGCGATGCACGTGGGAAAGAAATTTAAGGATGAACATTGCAGAAGAGAGGATAGAGTGGAGTAAAAGGAGGCAAGAGAGTAAAGCGTATCATAGAAAGAAAGAGAGATTGAAATAAACAGAGAGAAAGAGGGAAAGATAGGGAAGCAAGAGAAAAGTGTATTCAAAGAGCGAGAAAAAATACATATCACATATAAATAAGAAGATAGACAGTGACAGAAAAAAGAAACAGGGAAAAAAATGAGAGACAAGCGAAAAAGTAACAAAGGAAAAATAGAAAAAAATAGAGAAACGAGGAAAACCACCCTGGTCCTTACTCCTGTCAAGGTTGGCTCTAATACTGCAAAGCTGGTTTAACTTTTCTTTTTTTTTTCGAGTGGTCTTCCATTAAGCTGTAAGTGACATATCATTCCGCCATTGCACGCCGAAAAGCCTCTGACTTCAAACACATGAGTTTCTTTGACATAAAACAGAGCCGAATCTTATGCAAACGTGTGCTTACACCCTTTGAACTATTGTGTTTTGTCACGCCCCCGAATCTATTACGTTTCGCAGAAGCTACTCTACCGTAGAGCTTCTCGGCTTGCGGAATTTTTGACCAGTACACTGTGAAATATTGGCTTCGCGAGTCAGGCGGCACACAGACAAAGTGAGACAGAAACAAGCGAAAACACAAGCGGATTCATTCACAGAAGATAAAATATATCAGAAAAAAACAACTAGTGGTTGGCACTTGTTCGCGTCCTGATCTTTTTGTGGACTGATAGTTTTGCGATGCGAATATTTCCCGATGAGTCTATACCAAGTATTCCGCCTTTCAACCCTTCGTAAGTGCATTTTTGCCAATTTTGCGGCAAGGACTCTGAATCATGCCTGCCTTAATATAAACACAGCAGCTCAGCGCTCATTGAAAACTATACGCGAACAACATTTCCACATTCTTCTTCATTTTTTATTTATATATTGCGTGACTTGAAATATGCCGAAACCAAATTGCGGTTCCTCCTTGAATGGGGAACGCGTCATTATGTAGGGTCGGATTACAGCGCAAAGCCGCGTTGATTGCCGCATAAATTCCCAGCTACCCAGCTTGGGAACAAATAATATTGCCGGGGCCGGCAGGAAATTTGCACTTTGGGTGAATAATGCACCTCCTCATTTTTATTATATATTTTTTTCTAGGCACGTACACTGGAACTTGAGAGGTGCTGACCCGAATAAACTTTCGTCATCAATAAACGAGGTTTTTAGCGCCCTTTTAGAGGCACGTGTTTTCCGAAACAAAAGATTGCTGCCTTAAAAGAGATCTGACAGTCAGAGTTCCCTCCCTTTGACACGGCACTTTACGGGAGAGCTTTGCATTATAATATTATCTGCCGTATAACTCCTCAAAACCACGTTATGATCATAAAAGACACCTATTAAGATGGCTACGGGCTTTTTGACCATCGGGTCTTTTGAACAGCACACGGGCTTTAGGCATTTCTCCTGTGTCGAATTGCAACCGCTTCGGCCTCGATCTAGCACGCGACCTTCGGATCAGCTGCCGAGCACCACAGACAGCTTCACTGCAATGGATGAGTTTCACATTTCGTAACGAATGCGCGCGAACATTGGCTTCAAACTTTGACTTTCTACAGTGTGGTCCCAGCGAGAATGCTTGCTTCAATAGCATAGAAAAATAATCAAGACCATGTATAATAAATGCACACTAAAGTTGAACAATATACTAGTTTCACCTCATAAATTATAGTGTCAAAACTTGAAGGTAAGTTCACCTTAGTAAATATATTGACATAGTAGAAGATGATTACGAGATATTGGTGCCTTTATGGCCTCCCCGGCTACGCCTTCTGATGATTAAATCTAAATATTTCTAAATCTAAATTTCAACATTCAGGAGGCACCTCCTTCTGAACCGTATTAACTATAAGCTTCCAAATATTTGGACACCCGCAGCTATTCCGCATTTCGTCAGCCGAGCTGCGGCTCATTTAAAGCAGCGGCTTACGTTTGAAACTGTTACGAACCGTAACTTCGATATACTGCGGGCACACTTGAACTGTATTTCGCAACAACCGAAAGGATCGAGCCACACCACTGCTACCTCAATTGGTTGCTAATAACCGCACCTCGGCAATTTGCGAATCCACCTGCTCTTTCTGTTGCTTTCAGTGTTATCGCAGCATTTCTTTCTTTCTTTGGCGTTCCTGCTCTGCTGCCATTTCTGTTTTCACGTTTGCCTGATCCTTTTACTACATGCACGCCGAAATTGCATGTCTGTATAGCAAAAAAGAATGGACCATACAAAAGGCCAGAGGTTGACTCGTATTCCTCGAGCAACGGTATATGAAAAGTAAGGACTCGCCTCGCATTCGCGAAGGTGTGTACGCATCGCAAATGGCTCGCTATAAACCAGCCGAAGGTGAAAGCAGGTTAGCACTCGGCCTTGTGCCCAATGAGTCGGTGTGCGCTAAAAGGCGCACACGTGCTGCAGGCGGATACGGTAACGACAAAAATGCAGTGTGTGTATAGAGGCCGGTGCTTCTGATATGCCTAGTGGCACGGGTCATGCAAACCACCTTAAGGCCGACTGAATTTTAAATGTCTCTGGACGCAAGCGAGGTTATTACGCGTAAATAACCCCAGAAAACCGCTATGCATTGTTTCTGTGGCCGTGGCAATTCACTGAGAAGGTTATCACAGCGATTTTATTAGCCATGCATTACAATGAATCGAAGAGCAGCGTCTTGCGAAAGGTGCAGATGAATGAAATGCAAAAAACATTTCCTATATCACGAAGCGTTTTTTGAGCCACAATAATTTCCACCAAGTATGCACCAACTTGCCCCCCAAAAACTGGATTGACTTGGAATGCCTTGCTAAAGGGCTATTTTTTAAATGGATGTAATATACGAACTCTGGTTAGTTTCAACAGTGGTGCAGATGCTACGAAACTGCACTGGGAATTCTGAGGAAGTGAAGGTTTGTGCAGAACAACTGCGACCGAATCGCCAAAGCTGTTTTTTTCGTATAAGAGGTGGTTTCGATGCCTCCGGTACAAATATGTGCACGGCATATGGACATGAATATAATGGCATGGTGCATGGAGGTAGGCTCATTGGCGCTTCGGTTTTGATTTCAACGGTGAGGTTTGTCGGGACTAATTTTGTCAGTCTGCAATAATTACCACACGCCACTTTTCGGGAAACTCCATTCCGCAATGTGCTCTTTCTTAGGAATTACTTCTATTACCTTGTACTTCACGTGTGAGAGTTTTTTTTACTTTTGTATATGTCCAGTCGTCTTCATATCAGTGGCAATACAGAAAAAATGCTGTTATGAAAGCTGTGATCTCGCTTACTTCCGAGGATTTTCGGACGTGAGCTCTCAAGATTATGTCATTGCTTTGTCTTCCATGATTTTTTAATATGATTTGCTCGCAGCGTAGCCGAACCATGCGTGCGAGGTATTTGAACGTTTTGGTGACACACATGTCCTCTATATCGTTTTTTGGATGTCGCGCTGCCTGCTGAGATGAAAAAGACCAGCAGTAACGACAGAAACATTCTACGAAATGAGCTTACTCCGTGACCTTTGTTCTCTTCACTTTACGCAATACACACAGCGGTATAACAGTGAAGCACTTCTCAACACTCGTAATTGTTAGAACGTTCATCGTTCTTTTCTCAGAAGCGTCTGCTTGCACTAAAAAGATTTTACGTAATAAACAATCAGGCTTCAGTGAGCACAAGCCCATAACACGGCATTGCGGTCTTCCAGAACAATACGTATAAGTGATCGCGCTCCCGAGAGTAGCTTGTGCTGAGGCCGTGTATGTCTCGCATGATCGACCGCTCTTCTTCGCAAGCGTCAGATGGGCCTCCGTACCATCGCGACAACCTCTGGCGAACGTCAGCGAAAACGCGTCTACTTGAAGCGCAAGCTGCCATGAGGCCATCCTTACAATCATCCGGGCTACACTGCGTTCGCTCGGCTCAGTTACGAGAATGCAAAGGAACTAAGAATTCGAGCTACTACACGGATGTAGGCGTCATCACAAGCGTACAAAAAAACATACAATACAGAGTGCGTACTATTTTTCGAAATGAAACTATTTTCGCAGCGCTTAAACCCACAGCCTAGTGAGAAGGCATGTAAGCCCGCATACACTGATCTCTCGTGTGTTTTGGCTGTAAGGTAGATATGCTTCGAAAAATACGGCGACAGCTGATTCAGTCACTGCTGTCGCACTGAAACATGGTGGTCGGTAAATCCAAGGCAGTGTAAACAAAAACAGAGAACACGAAAAGAGGAAAGAAAGAGAGAAAAGAAAGAGGACAGAGAAAAGAAGGAGAAATAAAGAAAAAAAACGAACAAAAAGAGACGGAACGAAAGAAAGGAAAAGAGAAAAAAGGGGAGCAAAAGAAAGAAAGAAAAGAAATAAAGGCAGACAAGTAAACGTAGCCGGGTAGCGTTGCTAACCTTACCGTCTGCGCTTGATCACTCACTCACTTATTCAATCTCTCACTCACTAACTCTTTCACTCACGTGACACTGCACTGATCTCTACCCCTGCATGAGCGATACTGTCGACTTTCTTTTTACGACACCTTAATTCCAGATGCCGTGCTGCTCTACGAGCTCGCTGTATGACGCAGTATGGGGATTAAAAGACTGTGCCCAACGCTTAAAGGGACGCCAAGCAAGGTAAAGAGCTTGTGGACCCGGCGATGTGCCATCAACTGGCGACCCTTTGTACATTTATTCTTCCGGTAGATTTCTGGACTAGCACCCTCAGGGCCAATCGCGATGGCTCTAAAGCTGACCAAAGCTTCGCGCGGAGAATGCATGCGATAGTAAAGAAGATGGTTGTTGGATAACGCCTGACGTCACTAAGCAAGCCGGGCAAGGGGAGACGTCATGTATGTTGTGAATGACTTCATTTGATTTTTACTATACTGAGGTTTTTTAACCTACGCTTACGTGGCACAGTACGCGAGCCTCGAGCATTTGCTCGCCGTCGAAATGTGGCCGCCACGTCTCTCAATAAATACCACGCATTTTTCGGGTCATCACCACAGTGACGTACAATCGCTGGGTCAACGTCCCTGTCAACACGAAAGAAAAGTTGAAACCGCATTTCAATAGCAAAACAAACACACACACACACGCACACACACACACACGCACGCACAAACACACACACACACACACACACACACACACACACACACACTTCTCTCACGCAATATCGAACTATAGCGCCTGATTTCCATGCGTATCATTCAAATAGAATGCAGTAAAATGGATATGCTTCCAAATTGCTATTAGCTGAACATGCTGATAGAAGTGCACGAATTTGGAAACATGAAGCAAGAAGAATTGATAGATGATAGAAAGTTGTCGTTTGCGAAGCTTGAGACAAATACACGGAGCACTCCTTTCTATATCAACTTGCAAAACACTTGCAAGCGCAGTTTTATTGCGGAAAACATTAGGTTGCTATCGCTTGCCCTCTGTGTTGAGAGAATGAAAACTCTATGTACGAATGTATAATTTAGGTTGGTTTTACGTCAGGTCTTCCGAGTTCACACTGCAATATCAGCACGCCGCTTTTGTGACACGGGGTATATCATATGTATCGGGATCTTTTATTTTATGTGCGGATATGGTGCGGTATACTCTTAAACTCAATATTGAGTCGTCAGTATACGTTAATGGGCTTCTCCAGTATACGCGCACGTTTTGTATAGCGAATTTTTCCATGACAAGAATATAGCGGAAACAAAGACTGACAGTTACCACCAATATAGTTTTGAACATGAAGTTCCCACCATTTCGCTGCCGCATTCACTTGCAATAAATGCACTTGCCATACGTTTCCCAAGAAAAAGCATGGTGTGTTTAAACGGTGATCGTTACAGACTGTCGCTCATGCGTCTTTGTTACTAAACGATCCACCATGCTATTCACGCAGCATGCTTACCTTAAAGCACAAGGAGTATTGTTTTTTTAGTTTCTTTAAGCTTTGGTGTAATAGTCAGTAGATTTATTTGATGAAATATTTTCATCATTGGCTATCCCCGCCTGGGCTGTGTAACCACGCGAAAATTTAATTTTTGAGCCACTCGCACCATACCACATAATAACGTCCGGCGGTTCTTTTTTGCTTGAATCAAACAGAAACGAACAAGCAGCATTTTATTGCGTCTCTTGATGCACGGAATGCTCTTTAATAAATGCGGTTAGGTCGATTACTAGTGAATAGTTGTAGGCGGTCCGTCTGATATCATCGGGATCATCTTGAAAATGTCCTACTGCGGCGCTTGTGGTTTGTGCATTGACCCTAATTTATTGCTACGTAGGGCACTGTTGTTGATAATATTGTCGTTTTAGGTGTCATACATTCAGGTTTCACTTTTACGTAAATTGTTATTTGACCTTAGTTTCCCTTTAACGTTCACACAGGAAAACATAAAACGGCTTGCCTTCATTTCACAAAGCTGTACAAATCTGCGACGTCTATAGCACCACGTCTTTTGGCCACCCTCATTTCAAGGTACCTTCTTAATTCAGGGTACGTTATCAACGCTCTCAATCTCAAGTGAGATCGTACGCTCGAGAGTGCGTTAAGCATACAGGCCATCGCTAATCGCAAATGAGATCACAATATTACAAATAGGTTTCTCAAACGACAACTTCAGTTGGAATTCAGCTCTATGCATGATTATTGTTATCAGCCCTCATTTCTCTGTTTACACTCGCCTGATTATATAGGTGCGTACAGAGCAGCGCTCAGGCTCATTTTCGAGTCGTCATGCAGGCCACGTAGCACGCACTCGACGCACGCCAATTCTCATTTCGCGTTGATTGCGGAGCACGTTGCGCGGACGACGGCGAACTAGCGGGCATGTGCGAGGCTTCGCCATCTCTCGCCCAGTAATCGACCGTTGATTAAGGGTCTCTGTGTGGCCGCCTATTAGCCCGAGGAAAAAGCCAGAGGCCATCAATTATAGGGAACGGTAGCCGCTGCCTCGTCGTGGCGACCGCTGATGTTTGATTGATTGACATGTGGGGTTTAACGTCCCGACACATGCACGATAAGATTACGAAAGACGCCGTAGTGGAGGGATCCGGAAATTTCGACTGCTTGGGGATATTTAACTTGCAGCCAAATCTGAGCACATGGGTCTACAATATTTTTGCTCGAGACCATGTATTTTTTAACATTTTGTTGGTTGGCCGTGATAGGAAGATTGCATCCCATGGTGTCATCTTTTGTTTCCTCTGTTGTTTCTTGATGCGGTGATTAAGTTTAGCTGAAGTGTGCAGGGTTTCTTCGGAAGTAATGAGAAGCAGTTATTTTCAAAATTATGCTTCTTAAATCAGTGGATGTAGTGTAAGTGTGTCGTTTTTTTTGGAAAAACTAGCTCCTGTGTGTACGTTCTCTTCATTGATGGCTCGGCTTTAGTACAACACATAAAATTCACTAGTTATTTGTTGGACGATTCTGTTTATCGCTCGCTCATAGGATTGAATTGAATTTAACTTTACTATACCATGTATGGTCAAAGAAAAAGATGTTACAGGCACCTGGATTCCTAGCAGAATGCTATTGTACGGATCCATGCTACTATAACCCACAGATTATTTACAAGTAGGCGACTGAGATTCAGCAACGTAGTATAACGACACGTTAGATTAGCACACTCAAGATTGTATACAGCAGTTTATCAATGTAATAGTAATGAGAATATAAAAAGTAATTTAAACAGAGGTTAACACAAACAGGTCTACTTACTTTATTGGCGTTTCAGCTCACACTACAAGCCACACGAAACTTGCATTAAAAAGTTCTAACATGACTTTAAAACACCAAAATGAACAATATGTGTTGTTTTACATAAATACGCAGATAATTCTGTAATGAAGTATTAACGCTAGATGGCATTTAGCTGCAAAAGAACAGGTAATACGTCCTTATGAAGCTGCTTCCCTGCCTTTCTTTTATTATTTTCTTTCTCTCTCTCCTAATGAGGGCTGGACGCTGAAAAGTTAGGCGATTATACACGCGTATTGCCACATAACAGAAAAAAATGTCCATGCCAATGAAATGTGGCAATTATAATGAAGTATGTAATGACTGATTACTGCACCAGAGAAAGAATTTGCGATTCCGAATGCATTGTCCGGTTGCTGTTTAGTGGGTGTTCTTGCCTTGGTTACGTAGACCCATAAACACGAAAACCTCAATGTTCGAGGCCTGAATGCATAGCAACCCTACTGTCTGCCTGTTATCCTCAACGCCACCAAAACGCAAAGAGAAAAAAAAACAAGTGTGAAATGATGTACCTTTTTAATAAACACTAAAGTATGTTTGTTCATCTGATCGTAAAAGTTTATAGGCTATGCAACTTTGTTGGCGCATTTCACAATAGTTGTGTTATGACTCGAATGTGATGCCCCGTCGTTCCATGTCGTCACGACGTGTCTTCATATTTGAGCCCAGATGTTCGATTCGCGATCACTCCAACTGCAGTAAGGTAGAAAAAGGTGGACGAGATGAATTTCATGCCTTTCTGTTATTTTCCTGAAAGATAAAAATATAAGGGCGCATGCACTCGCCGAAGCGTTTTATATCTCAAACGAGGGTATTGATTTTATATCTGAACCATGTGCTTGTCTACTAGATTGCGATGCATGCAAGCTCAACCATTTCCTTGGCGTGACTTAAGTGTTTCTCTGAGCATCCGTGTGTTGGTTTTCGTTGTGTTTGTTTTTGTTGCAATAAACTTCAGTAGTTAGACAGCACACGTACTATGTTTTTCTATTCACGTGCTTCGCCTTTTTTGCAATAGTTTTGTACCAGATGCGATCAAGCCAGCAGGGTTTCAATGTAGGCAAGCATAATAGAAAAAAACTACACGCACATTAAAGAAAGTCAGGTGGCCAAAGCCGGACTCTACGGCATAGAGGTTTAGAATTACTTCGGCAAGAAACTCGTGTGAACAAATTCGTGCAGTGCGACAACCGTGTTCTAAAAAATGTATCTTAACTTACCAACATAAAAAGCAGCAAATATAAATACACTTGAAAATTCACTGAAACTGTAAAAAAAAGAGAAGCATGACTACTACTGCATTTTACAAGAAACGTGTGGATTCAGTGTCCTTTCATTCTTACTTATAAAAGTGTCGGCTTGCGCGCGACCAATGCTATCGAGCGTTTACCTGTCGTTGTATTGTATGTTTGCGAAGAGGAATGCTGCCTTATTTAGTGAAATAGGTAATCATATTTCCTTAATACGCGGGAACCTAATCTCAGGCTACGAGGGCCCACTTGCGAAAGCAATGATAATCCCGGCCCTGCCATAACGTAAATCAGGCACTCAGACTGCTAGTTACTCGGAGTTAACAATACCACTATAGCTGGCTAAGGAATAGGCACATTGCCCCGCGAGTTGCATTAGTGGTATTTTTATCGCCCAGCAGACGCATGAGTTTTTTTCTGTTTTTTTTTTCTAATCCAGGGTTCACATTATAGAGTAAATCAACTATGAGGACACCGTGTATGCTCAACCGAGAAGCGGTAACTCATAAAAGCCCTGCTCTTCCATTACCGCAATATCCGCGCTCACATCGGCTAAAATAGAGAATTTAATAACGTATGGTGAGCCAAGGTTGTTAAGTAAACAGAAGGATGGTAAATATTTCCGCAAGTGGGCGCTATTACGTTAGCAAAAGAAATACGGACATGAGCGTTTGAGGCAGATGACCTATAGGGCGAGACGCCAAGCAAACTAGAGGCAAATGCGAAGATGCAGCGAAAGAAATCTGTACTGGAGGAGCACCGAGGTTTATGGAAAGCAATATGTAGGTTTCCTGTGCTACGTGACCTGAGCCCTCCCGAGAGAAAATGTCATAGGTACGGCCTGCGGAAGAAGGGCGCTGGAACCAGCTGGATGGTTTATTCAGGGAGTGAATGTTCAATGTGGTATTGACAAAGTAAGGCCCTAAACTAAGTAAAATACAGGTAGAAGATTAAAAGAAACATCTAAGGACATGTTAGAAATTTGGTTATTAAACTTTCTAAAGCCGAGGCACTATTGTATTGTTAAAAGCTATCAGGAATATGAATGCTTCAGAAAAACGATGAAGACAAAGATTAAAATAGCGCACGCACTCTTGCCGTTTTGTTATCTTGGCAGCATCTGCTCCTATCTCTGCCTATATGTTTCGAGAACACATTTCTATACTTTCCCCCCATGACATCTGGTGGGGATGAGGGTACAAAAGTAAGAGTATTATATTTCAGGGTTTAGTAGTGCACTAAAGAAGTCAGGAGGCAAAACACGCACAAGCCTTGCTAACTTGCATAATTATGTATATTTTAAAGCTTGCAGATTACCTGTTATAGTACTAAGTTCCCTCATGCTAAGCAAAAATGTTGTGTTGTTACTACATTAAGGAGAAGGTGGTGAGGTTAAGCGTAGCACGCAGTATACTTCATTATAAATAAAGTAGATTGCAGAAAAATCATAAGAACATATTAATTTCTGTGAAAGAAATGCGTGACGGCAAAGCAAAGGTGTATACATGTGACCATCCACCCACTTTGATAGCTGAGAGTGAATATTTTTTCGTGTGTGTGTTTGTACGCGTGTTTTATTTTCTTAAACACCCTTTCTTTAGTTGTAATCCCTTCACCTACTCATGTGCAGCGTAGCGAACGAGACGTTAATCATGAGTGCACGCTTCGGGGCCATCAGCATGTAGCGGTATCTTCCGTCGGAGACAGCCGTGGCCTGCCGTTCATTCATCAAACATCATTCATCAAAACATCATTCATGTCCTGCATACCGTGTCTCAACACACAGTGGTCTCTTCCCACGAAGGGACCGGAAGGCCAAGCACTCTCGGCTCTATTGTGGGCCATCTTGACAGCCTAGAGTTGGTAGGCCAACAGCGGGCTACAGATGGTGGCGTCCTACCTGGCCGAGTGGTTATTAACTGTAGAGTGATAGGCGAAAAAAAATCGTGGCACTAAAAAAGCTGATAAGTGGAAACGACCCCCGTTAAACGCAGAAGACATCCACTGGAACTTTGAGGTAAAGTAACAGTACCGCTCTACAAACCACGTGGCCTCCCGGGGTGTTTAGTATTTTACAACGGGACCTCAATTGTTTCTAAGGGGTGGTGTTCAGTTTACCAGGATTTCCACACACTCTGTTGCGCGATCCTGCAATTTCGCCAGAGTGTTCCCAAGCTACCTATAACTGGGAGTCATCATTAGTAACTGCAGTTTTTATTTCATCTGATATGAATTTTGTTCGCCTTTTCCTCGTTCAGTTAGAGCAGAACGCCGTTGCTGCCGCAAAGAGTTGGCGCCGTGTACACACTTCTTCGGCCCCGTCCTCTACCACTCTGTAGTGGCAAAGGTGTTATGCATGCGGCTTATTTCAGGGACACAACTTCGATTCTCAACCATTGTGGCCCCATCTTCGTGGGGACGATGTACAAGAGAACAATAGGAAAGGGAAATTGACAACCTCCCGATCCTAGGGCTAAGCTCGGCTCGATCTCTGGTTCAGGACAAATTTTAAATGTGGAGCATTTCTTAGTCGCACGACGTCACGCTTTAGCGTTGCTGCCATCCACACCCCCACTGCGCATGCTCGGCTCGTCTCACGCATCGCGCCACGTCTCCTCTCCATCGAACGCGGGCGGTGTGTATATGTGGAGGGGCGCACGTTCGGAACTCATTCAAGAGCGTCCTTACTTGGCGTTTGCTTGACTTGCTGCTTTGCTTGACTATTTAGACCCTTTCACTGTATACAAGCACAGGCGCTTGACGACACCCGGTTTCGTCCACCGGTGTGCCGTAAAAGCATCGGTGAGCAAGAAGAGCGTTAGAAAAAAGCCCGCCGATTTTCTACACTTTCCTTAGCTTATTAAAGACGATAGTCCTTTTGGGGGACCTCATACGCAAACATTTTGATCAGTTTGTTCATTTGTCTGTTTGTCCACCTTTAATGGTACGGGGTACTCTAAACGGCACCAGCAAATACCCCAAACGGCCGACCCCATCCGCAGCCCCCACCTATGTTACTCAAGCTTCAGCGTTTATACTTGTGCAATTGTCAATTAAAAATGAAGTATTGTGCACATCTGAGGCACCATAGGAACATGTTTATATTCTGTATGAGCATCTTTTACTAGAAAAGGCATACATAAGTAATTCTAAGGGTCATAGCCTTTATCTCACTGCGCTGACCATGCAACGCTTGCATGAAAAGGCAAGTGTTTCCCATGCTTTGATAAGGTGACACGGTGGTGGCCCCTATCCATCGCCTTGTGTTCTACACCGTATCACCTCTGAGACGGGCGCACATGCCCGTCTCAGAGCCGCACGCTTCGTTTTTCAAGATAACTGCCAGATAGCGCTCATGTCTCACGTGTGACGTAGCTTGATACGCTCGTTCGCCTCCGCTGCACGCTCGAGGCACTCAAACGCAGCACCTCCAGAATACCATTCACCAATTTTCTTGCGCAGAACATCAAATAAACGTTTTGTTCACTCCCTCCGGACGCAAGGCTATCATCTTTCGACGAAATCTGCAGATTAACATGCAGATACGGGGCCAAATTTTGGGGCAGAATATATTCAAACTAATGTCCTTTTGAGCTACCTAAAACCTACAAGAGATAAACTTTACCATTACGCACGTTCTTTTCGTCTAAAAGATTATTAAGATTCTTTCCTTACCTTTGAAATACTGGAAAACATTCTTTCAGTTTCGACCTTACCAGCTTATATATGAGGTGACAGGAAGTTTTTTTCAAGGCACAACTCTTGCAATCTTTAACCGTCTATACGCAACACTAACGTGATACCCCCCTCTGCGACGTAAATGTGCTTGAGTTCCTCCTGTTGGAAGATGCGGGCGCCTATTTTTCAGTCAACTAAAGCTGTGTTCCAATTTCGCACAGCATCGTAGACAGTCCAGACTCACAGTTTCGAAGAAAGCGTCGAGCCTTAGTACTCTAGGAAACGGAACGCGTCTGAATGACACCTGCACCACGTGACTCCATTGCGAGATGTGAACGCTAGAGACAGGAACGCAACAGCTCTTTCTATAACTTCTTTCATGGCCAAATCTGTGAAAACTCGAACGTAGCTCACTCACACTGAGTGCTTTGAACGTGTGGTTTTTTCCAGACTCTCTCTCTACTAAGCGTTTACTCACACTTAATAACCATCAGCAGCAAAAATATCAACAAAGTGGGCAGCCAAGCGGGTACTCATGTTGTCCTTTCGGACGTGTAGTGGACCTTTCGTTGATTCTAAAAAAATGAATGCGTAGTGGGCACTGCGCAACTGTAGTTGTAGTAGGTATTTCGGTGTACTTCGAAACGGCTAATATTCATTTGCTTGCGGCATGTTTGAAGCATGCACCGAGAGGTGAAGCCAAAAGGCGACAAAGTATGTGACAAGACCCATAAAATGAGCCGTATTACGTATCACGTAATAGAGGACGGGAAACGACACCCACCCACACCATAACACATTCGCTGGACAAACATTTTTAAGAGGCGGAATGGTCGATGAATGCTTTTTTACAAAAGTATTGCTGCTACCTAGCAGGACTCGTCCGCCATGATGTTACCAGGATTACGCCGCTCGGCTTCAGAGCCAAAGGTCACGGTTTCGGTCCCAGCTGCACCGATCTGATTTCAATGTTGAAGAAACGCTAGAGACCCATCTACTCTGTGTTGTAAGGGCACGTTCAAAGAGCCAGTCGGTCTGACTTTCTGGAGCACTCTGCTACAGCATGTCTCTAATATTTTTTATTTATTCAATACTGCAGACTCAAGGTTCAAGCAGGGTGTGTAATACAGATACAAATAAAATAATACAGGTATGAATAAATTAGTATTTGCAAAACTCAAACACTAAAGGGCGAAAAAGATTGTTTGTTAAGGCAATTCAATCATCGCATGTATTAGTAAGGCTGCTATAATCACATATGGTTCTTGAAAAGTACAAAATCTTTAGTCGTGGTTTTGACACATAATTCTGGTTTCGACACTTAAAACCACAGATACTAGTATTTCCTATTAGCGTGTCCAACCGAGTTCAAAGCTAATCAGTGCATGTTTCAGTGCCGTCCCTTTCCTTCCTTATTTTTTTCCTTCCGTCCATGATAAAGGATGAGATGACGCTCGTAGTGATGACACCCATACAGATTGCACCACACTAATACAAGCAGAAGGCGTTGCGAAGATAACGCCACTCACGTATTGTTGCATTGTATATCTGACCGCACAATGCCACAGAGACACATCTATTTGCGTCAATGCTGCCTCGATATAAGAAGATTATCAGGAGTGCAGTTGCTTTGTGAAGTCGTGGCTCTTGAGCTAAAGCGAGACCTTCCATGAGTGACTCGCCAGATACGCCTTAACGTGTCCTTCACAAGTCGTTGTGCCCACTTGATTGGCTGCAGTGACACAGGTCCAGACTGAGGTCACGGTCGATTACTCAAAACACTTGATATTTTATTCAGTGCCTGTCCAGCATACGCTCATGAACCTCTGACATTGATTTACACGACTGAGGGATTTCAAAGTAGTTCCTTAACCGATGAGCTTGTGTTAGGTCCTTGACCTCACGTCACGAGCGCACAAGGTGCTATAGGAGCGGTCGTAACCTTCTTGGAAGATACAGGATTATAAGCGCGTCTTTAAATTTCCTCAACGTAGTGGCACTATATTGTCATCTTACTGACTTACCATAATTTTTCATTACACTCTTGCTCATCTGTATCCCCTCCCCTGTGTGGAGTTACAGGCCACAGTAAATATACTTCAGGCTATACCTCTTTGCCTTTTTGTAAATATATTCTGTCTCTCAGTAGTTCTTCCTGGAGTATGATGTAGCGAAGTGCTTGAGAAGTCTCCTACGTGCACAGTCACCTTTTACGAAGAATATACTTCGTAAAAAAACATGAAATACGCAGAAAGTCACACCTGACATCTAAACAATGCAACAGGTGCCTACGTGAACACACAATCAAATTTTCCAGTATGGGACAAAACAGTCTGTTATTGAGCGAGGGAAGACACGCCTGGAAGATTTACAATGGACAAGAGAAATCCTGCCACGTGTGTTGAAAGGTGTTGGTGTTTACCAATAACTTTCTGTTTTAACTTTATTTTTGTTATGAAGTTATTGCTTCTTGCGCCACTAACTTTGACGTGTGGTTTCCTTTTGCCCCTGCTAACACTTCTTGACCGTCATGCAGGAACCCGAGGCAGAGTCAAAACAAACCACACACATTTTTTCAGGGCTGCGTGCTTTCAGAGACCGGAGTTCAGAGACTCACCACTAACGGCTAATTCGTAACGGCGCATATATATATATATATATATATATATATATATATATATATATATATATATATATATATATATATATTTATTTATTTATTTATATATAAATATATATATATATATATTGCTGAATAAATTAAAATGAAGTGCCGCACTTAAGTTACTCGCGCGCGCGCGCGCGCGCGTGTGTGTGTGTGTGTGTGTGTGTGTGTGTGTGTGTGTGTGTGTGTGTGTGTGTGTGTGTGTTTGCACGGCACTCAGCTCTCGCTTTATTTACGCACCTGTCAAATCTTTGGTGACAGACTGCAGAAGCAGCGGGAGGACAGAAAAAGCAACAGCAGACGAGAAAGTTGGAGCAGTAGGGTATAGTGGAGAAGAGGCCTTGCCATCGGAAGTGTATCGATTCACGCTGGCCGCTTTTCGGCATAGGGTGGCGGGAGAGGGGGCAAATGTAATATCCGGGGCAGCCAGCAAACAAACGCCCAACGCGAGATATGATGGTCCCCCGAGCGAGTGGCAGGAGTGCTTTATGTCAAGGACGAAAACGCAATGGATTGACGTATATACGTACATGCATGCACCGGAAAACGCCGCTGCCTCGAAAAGCGTGCCGTATATTTAGCTCGACGCCGCGTGACGGAGTGCAACTCAGCAACGCAGCGTATTAATAGACGAGCTGGTGGCGCATTTAAGCGCCGCACTGTCGTATATAGCTAACTCGGCGCTGAGTTGTATTGATGCCAGAGCTGACCTTCATAGCCGGAGATGACGTTTGCTCCGTAGGCAAACGTTTAAAGATAGCATTCGAAAGAAATGAGCTGCAAAAGAAGTTCCAGCCAGGCGACGGGAAAGAACCCTGAGTACGCTTTTTGAGAAAAAACAAAAAAGATCAGTTTCACTCTATTTTGTCAGTCCTTACTTATGACTTAGGTAGTAGTAGTAGTAGTAGTAGTAATAGACTTTTATTCAGCCAAATTTACAGGCCGAGCATTTCGACCGCCTGTGCGATCAGTCGACGCTGTTCTTCTTCCCCTTCGGCGCCGATCCAGTCGAGCCAGGAGGTGATGGAAAGGGATGGGGGAGGGTAATAGCTGGATTGCTGAGCAGTTGGGCAGTAAAACAGGCAGTGTGACAGATCAGCGTATGGGGAGGGACAATTAGGACAGCAGGGGTTAGACCTATATTTATAAAGGAAAAGGCGAGAGGGGGTTATCAAGCAGTTCATTTGGATGTGCCGTAGAGTTCGAGCCTCGAGCACCGTGAGTGATGGATGAGGGGGAGGGTAAAGACGCTTGTCGAGTCGGAGCTGGAGATATACCTCCTTGATAGTGTGACGCAAGGAGATCTGCCCATCGTTATTCGCGGAGCTCTCACTGTCTTCCGAAGGTGTGGGCCAGGGAATGAACGGTGCCCGGTGCAATATATCGCGGGCAAGCTGATGAGCTAGCTCATTGCCGTTAATACCCGAATGCCCAGGAACCCAGCGGAGGAAGACAGTGGAGGGTTGAAGAGCAGAGGCCGCTCGCTCGACCTCCTGTTGAAGAGCAGGGGGCAACGTGTTGTTCTGTATGTGACGGATGGCGGCGTGAGAGTCGGAGTATATCGTGTACTCGGAGAGAGAAGGGAGGGAGGAAAATGACTGCATGGCGTGGACCATGGAAAGGACCTCGAGCGAAAGTACATTTGGCGGGTGTAAATATGGCCCGCTGGTGTGCGTGTCAGGTGCCGAAAGGTGTGGATGGTAGATAACGTAGCCACACGAGCCCCGAGGGGCCATGTATGAGGCATCCGTGTAGGCAACTCCCTGTGTAGAGAGAGGAGGAGAATGATGCTGTGCTGCCGCATGACGCCGGCCGGCGTGAAGAACGGGAGACATATTGGATGGGAGGGGAAGGATACGAAGGTTAGAAGCAGCGGTGCTAGCGGCAGAAGGCAAGGTGGGAACGGAAACGAGAATGTGAGGGATACCAGCTTGGGCTAATAGCCATTGGCCTTGACGAGTGAGAGAAAGGCGGGCAATCTGAGAGTCGTGGTGCAGAGAAATAAGAGAACGTAATGGATGGAAGAGGCCTGTGGCAAAGAGCTTAGTGGTAGAGGTAGTGAGAGGGAGGTTTAGAGCTGCCTTGTAGAGGCCTAATAGAGCTCTTTCGAGTGTGTTGAGTTGCGTTTCGGTGAAATGAACGTAGGGTACAAAGTACAAGAACTTGTTAAGGGCAAGCGCATGTGCAACCCGGCACGCATGAGCCTCATGGAGCCCCGACTGCCGAGTGACAACGCGTCGCAGGAGGTGGGTCACCGAGTGGCAAGCCCTCACAGCGTGATGTAGGGCCTGCACGTTCTTTGTCGCGTGCTGCAAAGGGAAGCCAAGAACTTTGCATTGCTGAACAGTGGGGATGAGAGAGCTAGAAAGATGTAGGGAGATGAGGGTATTGTGGGAGCGCTGGTACGCAGACCGGTTTAGCAAAAGTAGTTCACATTTCTCCGGTGCAGGGGACAGGCCAGCAGTAGCGAGAAAGGAAGCAATGAGGTCCAGGCCACGTTGCAAAGTATCCTGCACGTGGCCGGGACATCCAGAAGTACACCAGAGGGTGATGTCGTCTGCATAAAAAATATGGTGGAGGTCAGGTATTTGGGACAGTTGGGAGGCAAGGGGGGCCATAGCCATATTAAATAGTGTAGGAGATAGTACGGCACCTTGAGGAGTGCCGCGGGTGAGGGAGTGTGGGTTAGACAAGTGAGTATCGACTCTGAAGCGAGCAACTCGATTGGAAAGAAATGATCGGATGTAAGAATACATGCGGGAGCCACATGACAGGGAGGAGAGCTGAGCGAGTATGTGGTCATGACTCACGCCATCGAATGCCTTCCGTACATCGACGGTTACAAGCGCATGGATCTGACTACGAGAAGGTGAAAGAAAAGTATGCTGAAGAACAAGGAACATGTCCTGCGCACAAACGTGGCGTCGGAAGCCAATAAGAGAAGGAGGGAAAAACTCTTTCGCCTCAATAAAATCAGACAGTCGAGTCAAGGCCATTCGCTCAAGAGTCTTGCCAACGCATGACGTCAAAGAGATAGGGCGAAGGTTAGAGAGAGATGGAGGTTTGCCGGGCTTCGGAATCATGCAAATTAGAGATGATGTCCAAGAGCTTGGAAGACAGCCGCTGTTCCATGCTTCGTTAAATGTGTGTAAGAGAAATTCTTTCGCGTTGTCGGGGAGATTACGTAATGTAGTATATGTTATCTCATCTTCACCGGGTGCCGAGCGGGTAGATTGAGTGGCTAAGGCAGCTTCCAGCTCCCTGAGCGTGAATGGGCGGTCCAGGTCTGGGTTAGCTTCGCCACAGTAATCTGGGTAGGAAGGTGTGAGGGGGGGTGGGGGATACAGAGATTTTAAATTTTCAAACACATCAGATGGAGTCCCTTGAGTGAGAGCTTTAGCTAGGGTGGGAGCAACGGCAGGCTTGGTACCTAAGAGAGACCTAAACAGAGACCATGTAGAGCGCGAGTGCAGTGCGGAGTCAAGGCCGTCACACAGCGTGTTCCAACGAGAGTGCTCGAGAGAAGTGCCGTAAGCGATAATTTCAGCCCGCAGAGCATCAATTCGGAAGGAAAGTTGGAAGTTGTGTGGCTGGGAGCGGAGAGCGCGTTTCAAACGTTTATGACGTCGCCATAATCGGAGGAAGTGAGGATCAGGGTCAGGAATGGGGAGTTGAAAACGAGCGCGGCGACTACAGGATGTCATTGCTGCGGAGATCCGCGACGTCCAGTCGTCGTAAGTTTTAAATGAGTCAGACAAAAGGTTATTACGGAATGCTTCCCAGTCAGTGTGAGCGACTCGTTGTTTCCGCCTATTGTGGGAAAGAGGGGTGGTGATGTGTATGAGAAAGTGATCACTGAAAAAATTTTCAGCGGAAACCTGCCAGTGAAAAGGAAGGGAACTCCGAGAGAACGTGAGATCGGGTGTAGTGGAACGCTGTGAAACAGTGCCCGCTCGAGTAGGGGTGTCAGGGGTATTAAGAAGGGTGAGATGGCGTTCCTGGGCGAGGCAGTGTAGAAGGCGACCTGGTTTGAGTGTTTGGGGGTAACCCCAGAGCCTATGAGGAGCATTAAAGTCACCCCCAAGGAGGATATGGGTGGTCGATGGAAGGGAGTGCAGGAATTTGTCAAGAGCACTAAACAAAGAGGACGTGACAGGGAGGTTGTAAAACGACATCAGAGCGAGAGAAATACGGGTAGATGGTTGGTAATAGACCACACCAACTAAATGTTTCAGGAGGGGGGAGGGTACGTCTAGTGGTTCAACGAGAACGTCATTGCGTACATAAATGGACGCAAGTGGCTTTCCCGTCGTAGCGTGATATGCACGGTAGCCCGGGACGGCAAGGGCCGCCCGAGTCTCCTGTATAAGGAGAAAATGGGGTAATGTTTGGCGGGTGAGAGATATTGGTGGAGAGGGGTCCTATTATGACGAAAGTTGCGGCAGTTCCACTGCAAAATATCGAGGTCCTTTTCACGCGCCATCTAGGTCTTTGGAGTAGAGGAAGCGCCTACACGTGCGCGTTCCTTCTTTTTTGCCGGGGGAAGTGACTCCTGCAGGGAGTTAAGCATATAGGTGAAAGATTCCAGTTGCTTAGATTGGGTTTCGAGGGTCGTAAGAATCCGGACAATTGAATTTTCCAGCTGGACCAAACGAGTGTGATGCGCAGTGGTGGTGGTTTCAACCATGTCGGCCAATTTGGTTACATGGGAGCTGGAGGTCGGGGCGGTGAGTGTGGTGAGTTGCTTATTTAGCTCTGTGAGTTGAGAGGTAAGAGAGGATGTGGTAGTTGCGAGTGTCTGCGTCAGTGCAAGTATTTTCTGTTGTAGCTCATCGGAGACGCGTTGTTGCTCGCGCTGGTTGCGCTCCAACATAGCCAGTCGCAGATCGAAGGAGCGGCTCTCGTTACTTGAAGATGGTGAAGGCGTGTTTGATGAAGAAGTGCACATGGGAGGTGTTCCCTTAACCTTAGCGGCGTATGAGCCCGGGGGGGATGTTGCGGGAGGTGATAGGAGCTCATGCGCTGAAGAGGAGGGCGGCGAAGGCTGAGTGGCTCGGCGCATGGCTGTGCGACGGAGAAAAGCTGCTTTGGCGCAGTCGCGTTGCTTAGCTAGAAGGTAGGGGCAGGTGGAGTCGAGAGATGAGTGGGTGTTGACTTGGCAATGGATGCACCAGGGTTGGGCGCAAACGTGAGCATCGGCATCTGCTGGTAGAGGAGACGCACAGCGGCGGCACTTGGCCGGAACGCTGTGTTGGGGGCATTGATGAGCACGGTGCCCTATAGCAAGGCACCGAGTGCAAGTAGGGGGCTTGGGTTTATGTGGACGGCATCGGAAAGAGACGCGCTTGAAGTACACAAAGCGAGGGATGATGGTTCCAGCAAATGTTATGAGGACGGATTCAGTGGAGCCCATCATACGTGCAGCGAGTATATCTGAAGTAAAGGATTCGAGGTCATGCAAGAGCTGAGATGTTGTGAAATGACCACCGACGTTGTGTATGACGCCGAGACATGATATTGGAGGACTGAGGGCATAGGGCTTAATGGTGATCGGCTTACCATTAAGTTCCAGACTTGTGAGGGAGAGTAGGAGGTGGGCAGTGAGAGGTGAGTGCGTTTTCAGAAACACAAGGCTCTGAGCAGGTTTGGCTTGAAGGGTGACCTCCGCACTGGTCTTGGGAGAGAGATTTGCGGCGGCTATGATGGTAGAAAGCAGGTCATAGAGAGGCAGTTTCGGCGTGAGTGTTCCGGGTGGAAGTTGGATTCCGACGGTAATGAGCTCGGAGCGGGGGCGGGCGGTCGAGGCAGGTTTTCGATTGGCACTAACGGTGTTCCAGCTGCCTTCAGGGGATGGCGTATTGTCTTCGTTCACTTGCGATGCCGTGAAGTCCATTTCCATCGATAAGTTGTCAGCTGAAGTGATGGAAGGCAAAACTTCGGTGATGGAAGGAACGACGCTCGTCGAAACGCGCTTGTCGACAGACTCGGAATTTCCAATGGGTAGGCCAGACGCAGATAAGGTGGGGAGAGCAGCAGGCGTGGTTGATTGCAATGCCAACGCTGCATTACGGCTCTCGGGCTCCGGCGTTTGCGTGGCTATCAAGCTGAGAGTAGCAGAGACGCCACCAGCGTTGCACGTTGCTGGACCGTGCGCGCTGTTGAGGAACGCTGCCTGTTGCTGTATTGTTGTCGGCGTGGGGCTGGTGACATTGCCAGATATTGACAGCGGAGGCACGGCTGTATCAGGGGTACGACCGGAGGAGGCTGGGCTTACCGACAGGGCGTTAGTTGTCGTTGGTGTCGAGTGCTGGGCTGGACTCTGCATCGTGGAGGTGAAGGCGCGGCGCGTTAGGGTTAGCGCGGCGCCGCGCCGCTTCGTACTTTTGAAGGGGCCAGGGGGGCCAGCCTGGGGTCAGACCGGGGCCCGGACGGTGTCGGCGTGTCCCGGAAGTCTTCCATGAGGAATAGTGAGCTTGTCCAGACACGGGCGGGGCCCGGTAACGGGCCAACAACACGTGAAAGTGGAGCACTGTATGCGGCCAGCCAAACAAAACGGCGCCACCTGGCGGGAGTCTTGACTTAGGTAACTATGCATAAAGAGACAGACGAACTTGAAAAACCATTTCAATCTCAGCTGAAAGGAGGAGAACGCAAAAGATGGAGAGTTAACGCGTTTCGTTAAAAAGAATCATATGCGTGGCAAGACAGGCCTCTCCGAAAGCAGCAACGCAGAGCTTTGTGTTTATAACAGCGAGGTTATTTAGGCTAGCCGTGATTTCTGTATGCCACCTATAAGAAAACTATCATCATCACGAATCGGTCTGAGCCACGGAAATTCGGTAAACCCTACTAAACAGTAACTGACCCTGTAAGGTGACAGCTAACCTAACAACAAATGCCTGCGAAATGACGGCGGCGAGCCGAAGGCTCCGAGCACGTACGACTGATTAGCGGGGAACCGGAAAGCCAACGGCTGATGCTAGAAAACCCTCAAGTGACACATGGCCTGGGCCAATGGCCACGAGCACGCAGGTCTATTAGAGATGTGAATGCTTTGTCCGTGTGCAAGTTTCTGTTTTTAGGGGTTCTCAGCGAGGGTTCCGCGGAAGCTAAGGGCTCCGCAGGTCCCTGCTCGTGCATGGTTCCACGAGCCACTGATAAATATTCTCTGGCCCTGCACTCGTACACTCCATTCACTTGGATGGCGATTGCGAGGTGTGATTAATTTACACAACCCCCATTATACACACCTGATCGCCGATAAGGGCATCTCAGTGTTTTTTCTTTATTTATGGAAAGTAAAAATTAAAGGAGCTCACCAGGGGGAGGGGATTGTTCCTTAGCACTTGATGTGGATCATACTCGCGGACAACTTTTCTTGGCAACGAAGGTATGGGGCCGAACTACTGCACATTTACTTCTCCATGAAGTACAGTCAGGTTCGGTTCGTGTTTCGAATGACGGCCGTGTTCGAACAATAACCCTCCATACAATTTACTATATCTGCTTGCACAGGTATATTCAAGTGGAATTCCTGACACGCTCTTTTTGCGAGTCGTTGAAATAGCTGGATGGCGATGAGCGCTCAACCAGAGACAAGACGCCATTTGGACAGTGAGGGGCACGTAAAAAGAGCGACATTTCCACAAGGGCGAAAACGCGAAATGACAATGTATAAAGGTAAAGAGTTTCCAGTACGTCGTTGGTGTGTGTGGCGTCTCCTTATTAACAACTTTTCGTTGAAAATAAAGTCATGTTCTTTTTATTTATATTTACGAGAAAAATACGGACGCAATTGTGGGACAATATTCTTCAGCGGTGGCCCATGATCAGTTTGGCTTCGCAGCCTTCCCTTCATTGTCAAGAAAAGTTATCCGCGAGTATAGCAGGGCTCCCTGGCACCAACGTGATTGAGAACCACTGTTCTAAAATATTGACATCCGTGTCTTGTTTGTGTTTGTCTGCGGTTCAACTCGGCTCTCTCTGCGCTGAGCTTCAAGAGCATAGAAACAACTTAGCTTGCTAGCTTCTAGGCCGTTGCTAGGCTTTAGCTAGGGGATATCGTCTTGCAGCGGCTAGCATCGCCTAGAAACGGCTTACAAGCACCCTAGAAACAACCCACATCGCCTATACTATAGCTAAGGCCTAGAAATAACGCAGAACCTGCCCAATTATTCTTTATAAAGTCCAGTTACTATATTTCAGGCTATGCACCGCTAATTTCAAGCTTCGCTCAATTTTGTCAGTCTGTAAAGCTAAATAGAGGAGGAAGCATGCGCCGAAAGCGGGACTATCTTCATTACAAAAAAAAACTTTAGTCACTTGAGCGGATGCTATTGAGAGTACAGATGACAGACAATAGTCCCAGAAGACACTGTAGCGTTTTAAAGGGAGGCTAAAACGAAATGATAGGTTAGATAACACTCACTAACTACACTGTGAAACTTAGCTGTCCCTGATCTCGCCACACTGTAGCTTCATCACAGGGCATGGAAATCAGTGTCGAAACTTGCGCTTCTACATTTCCCAGAAAAGGCGTCGACGCCCACCTCATTGTTTGGAAGTATCTTTCCCACCATTTAAACCGTCGAATGAATTTTCTAAAGCTTGGGTTGTTGGGCATCTTCCCAACAAGCCAACCTTCTTCAAAACACAATATTCTTAACTTTTACTGGCCCCGCCGCAGTAGTCTAGTGGCTAAAGTACTCGGCTGCTGACCCGCAGGTCGCGGGATCGAATCCCAGCTGCGGCGGCTGCATTTCCGGTGGAGGCGGAAATGTTGTAGGCCCGTGTGCTCAGATTTGGGTGCACGTTAAAGAACCCCGGGTGGTCGAAATTTCCGGAGCCCTCCACTACGGCGTCCCTCATAATCATATGGTGGTTTTTGGACGTTAAACCCCACACATCAATCAAATCAATCAATTAATTTTTACTGAACAAAAACTACGTAGGCTATGAGGTCATCTCCATAACGTCACCAAAATTTATGACGTCATGGTGAGTGGCGCGAAAATGTTAAGGTCATACTTTCTCGCTTCTGGTGGTGAGAGGGTTGTTTTCAGCATCCCGAAAGTGGAATTCAATAATACCTCAAAAATGTTTTCTTTAAATTTGCAATGCGCGAATGATTATGAAGAGTTGCGTGTGGATCTATAGAGACGCATGATTTGTACAACATATGGGTCCCAAAGCGCCCTGATCAAGGTTGTTTAGAAGGGCTGATAATACGGTACTGACAATACGGTACTGACAATACAGTGCCTCAGTACACGTGATCACAACTTAAGTAAGAGGAAACTATAAGATATTGCGAACGCTTAGAGCAGCATTACAAAGTCCTGCCAATACCCCAAAAAGACGGCGTCTGCCTATTTTTCAATAAAGTACTTTACATCCATCCGTGCACCCTTTTCAGTGTTCTTGTTAACTTGAATGCCGCATTCACTTGTACTTTACTTCCTGTTAGTTATAATACATTCCTCGGATTGTTGTACAAGTTTATTTCAATTTATTTTACCTTCAATTTGTTTTAAAATCACCGTTGATGAATTTTGAATCATCGTAATGAACACTCGATTGACCTAATTCAGTAGTTTAACACTCCTGTAATTACTTTCTAAGCCCGATGAAGTGTAATGATGGATTGAAAGAGGAGTTCGTGAAATTTCATTCGAGACAGCCAACGCGTCTACCGCTGTGAAGCAGTGGTTATGTGGTTAGCGATCCCAGTCGTGACGTGAATATTTCAGTAGACACGAACGGGTAGAGGCCCATCTGTGAACTGTGCGACGTGTGTGCACGTTTAGAAACACCATATGGATAAAATTTATGGGGCCCTCACTACGGTCTCTTTCCTAATCATATCGTATTTTACGGACGTAAAACCCGAGATATATGTGAAAGTCGACGCGTTAAGACATCATGCTCGTTTTTCAAACACCAACTTGATTACGACTAGCATCAATTATAAGTAATTTTTCTGCTTTCTTTTCATCAGCTTATGCGTGTGTGACCAAGAATTCGTGCTAATTTTTTCGCTTCGAATTTCGTGCCTTCGATCAAATCCGGTGTCGTTTTTCTCACTTCATTTAAAAGACGGAAACAATCTGGATCATTTACGCAAGCAGTATGCCATGTGACTGAGTGCGTAGTCACTTGTCCGTTGACAGGTGCAGTATAGGCTCTGCACCTTTGACGTCAATACAGCTTCTATTTTTAGATGTAAGCCTCCGCAGCGTATCTGCTGAGGACAATAGAACAATGGAGGAATCTCGTTTCCCGGCTATCTCTATAGGTCTTTTTACGACAGTTCACGCGTGCAAATGCGATTAATGCAGCAACGGCTCTTTCCTGATCTGTTTGACGCACAAGCTCGCGCGTCATGCCCTTACTGCGTCGATTGGGTCCTCTATCTGATTATGAAACAATGCCAATCACGGAATTGAAATGGTGGCGAGAACCTTGGTTTTGCAATTTTTGTCACGGCCACTTACGCACGTTTCAACGATATGCGCGTTGATGGCGCTAGAGTTGCCCAAATTGGAGCTTCCTGGGATGTATCGGACGGTTACCTCGTGCTGTAACAGTCAAACCATAGAAGCTATCTAGTACAGAAAGCTGGCGTTGTTTTTTTTTTCAGATACCGATAGAGGTTATGCACGACCGTCTTTTTTTTTCGTACTATTCACGTGGTCATTCGTGTTGTCTCTACTGGTTTCGCTAAATGCGTTCAAAGAGATTTTGTGTTTTTAAATAAATTTGTGAAATGGTGCTATGACGAATTCCTCTGATGACTGCTCCTTTACTTCTAAGATTGTAGATTTAGTCTCGCTATTCGACCATAGCAATCAGATTTCTGTGAAGCTAGTATCCGAAGGCTCCTGTGACTGCTTTCAAAAACTTACGGGGTCGCTTATAGGGATACTACAAAAACAAAAGCAATGAATTTGTTTTGAATGACAAACTGTACTCTGGGAACTCTACTTCCATATGTTATGCTCTCATAAGCTAGTCATTACACGTGAAAATAAAGGTTGACGTTTCAGTTTAAATTTTCGCTCTTTAATATCCGTGCGTCACGTCAAAGATTTTAAACTGTTTTCGATATCCTCTTAACATTGGCTCGATGAAAGTTTCCAGAACTTCTTATGCTAGGTCTATGGGACCCACAGAAGGCAATGTGCTTCTTTTTTATTATTTAGAAACGTTGAAACCAGAAGATACCTTCAGAATCTATGACGTCACTGTATTTGGTGCACAAATCCTAAGGTTGCGTTTCCACGCGCTTTTTTTTTCTTTCCGCACGTTTCCTCGCTTAGCAAGCGTCACGTCGTAGTGCGAGTGGTCCTTTTCGAATCGGGAAATTCTGCCTCAACGAATACTTAAGAGATCAAATCGTTGGGCAAGTTGCGGGTCCATTAAACTGACAGCAACACAACAAAGCACAAGGGATAACAAGAACGCAGACGAGCACTGAACTTAACACTGAAGTTCGTTTTCGAAACGGAGCAGAATAGAAAAAAATGTAAAATAAGAATGGCGTGAATAAAACATTACAAACCAATATTTGCAAAAGACCAAAAAGAGAAAACACCCTACATTATGTACGGCGGTGCACTTCTTCTTCTTCTTCTTCTCCTCATCTTATGGCTCTTACCCAATGCAGGGGATTGCCCGAGTGTTAGGTAAGCTTGTTTTTTTTTTTTTTTCGCAATATTTCTCGTATATGCTAGGGATAGGTTTCAAAACAATTCAATACTGAATAATAATAATTAAACGTTTGAAAGAATGAGGAATTTAGCCCTATATTCTTTTTATCTGACTGATAAAATCCTCTATTGCGCAGCAATTATCCCCATGACTGTAGCCCAGAGTAGAAGCGTTGAATGATAGGACAACTGATTCGGACATTTCCAGACCCAAGTTTCGAAGAGGTGGTGCTTTGAATTTTCTTCTCAATGACCTATAGCAGTGACAGGATAGAAAGTAATGACTGATCGTTTCCTCCTCCTTACAGAAGGTACACAGAGGAGACAACGCTTGACATGCTCTATGCAGGTAAAAGTTGAGGGAGGAAACCGGGCAGCGAATTTTGGTTATGGCAATTTCCATTACACTTGACCGCGATAACTCAATTTTCCAGAGAAATTATAGGTGCCTCTATTTGGGAGAAGCTGTCAAGACGGGCTCTGATAAGCATTTTTTGAAAATGAAGGTGCGTAATTGTGCAATTGTAATGTATGTTGTCTCTGGGAAAACCGGAATGATTGGAATTAAAAGCGCCGCCTTTGCTAAAGAATAAGCGCTTTCGTTTAAAAGCAAACCCTTGAGTCCTGGTACCCAAATTAAGTGGAGACATTGTAGGTGTGCAGGAACTAGTATTCTGAAAAGCTTTAGATGAAGCGTTTCACCAGATGAAGAGAGAGAACAACACACAGATAATGAGTCAGTGATGATTTCTACTACTATATTTAAACTGGGTAACTTTTGGAGAGCTAATACTATGGCCATAGATTCAGCTATAAAAACTGGGATGAAATCCAGCAGTCGTAGCGAAAAAGACCAATCAAGTTGAGGGCAGAATATTCCTATGCCAGCTTTTTCCTCAGTTTGCGAGGCATTCGTTGCAATGACCACATTCATCGGCAGGTTTTTTAGATGTTCTTGTAATAGTCCATTTAAACTTCCGTGAGGTAATAATTTCGCGCGGTTCGGAAAAATATTGTGGTAGACAATGTCTGTGAACTTAGGTTCCGTGGTCAAATGACGCAGGTCACGAATTAGTACATTCAGGGAATCGAGTAATGTTTGTGCAAACATGATTAGTGGTTTGCGGAATCTGGGCCAGTGCTCGGAGAAAAATATATCGGAATTGGAGATGAAAATTATTTTAGTATGGTAAGACAGTGTTTCGTACAACCGTAACAAAGTCTTCACCGTAAGTAGGTTAAATTGGTGTAACAGTGGTGGTGTTTTTGCTTCCAGGTATAATACTGCATTCGCCACATATTTCGGAAGGCCTAAGCACAGCCTTAAAGCATCTCGCTTTATTAGGCCGAACGATGTCAAATTCAAAGAACAAAGCCAAATTTCAGTACTGGTCATACGTACATTTTATAGACCATTAAAAGTGTTTTTCTTCTCATACCTGATCTGCGGCTGCTCAGCCTGCGAAATACACCCATTGCCCATGCTCTTTTTGTTGTCATATATTTAATATGAGCTTGCCAGTTTAGTTGTTTGTTATATATTACTCCGAGGCGCTGTATGTCAGCAGCCATACCGAAAAAAGCAATGTCGTCCGCATAAACATAAGTCTGCACCCCTGATCGAATAGGAATAGTACACATCAAGATGTTGAATAATGCTGGTGAAAGTACTGATCCCTGTGGCACGCCTCGGGTCTGCCTGTGCTTGCAGGAAGAAAAGGCATCATTAACGCAGTAAAACTCCCTTTCCTTTAAAAATTAAGTCACCATGCTACAATATAAGGATGAAGTCCATGGCACCGTAAACATTTTAACACAGAATGTTTGACACTAACATATGCTTTACTGATGTCTATGGTAACTAACGCAGCGTACTGTTTTTTAATCCGGACAATGTGAACCCGACTTTCGAGGTCTACGTGCGAATTGCAGATTGAATGTCCAGATCTAAAGCCGATTTGGCTGGGGCTCAATAGCTGTTGGTCTTTCACAAATCTTGTTATAGGACCATGAAGGACCCTTTTAATAGGTTTCACGGCATTTGATGTTAATGCTATTGGTCCTATATTGTCGATATTAAATCCAGCCCCTTGTTTTTTAAGCAGTGGTATGATTTTATCAATCCTCCACTCATCAGCTATCCATGCCGTCCTAAGGGAGTAGTTTATTAGGCTTTACAGATCTGTGGGGAATTCCTGATATATTATTTTTAGCACTGAGTTTGTAATTCCATCAGTCCCTGATGCTGAGTTTGGCAACCTTAACAAAACCTGATCTAATTCAGAAATCGGTACTGCTGTGTACTCAAAAATGGTTGGTGTATAAGTCGATGGTGGAAGGCGCCTTGTGAATCCATTTTTTAACCCTTAAGCTAATTGATTAACCTTTTCCTGTGATTCTTGCGAAGTGTAAACCACTGAGTCCACATTTCCTGGCATCGGAATTTTTCTTGTACAACGTAGAAAACGGAGCAGTGCTCGATTATGTTTTAGCTTAGATAGGTAGTCGAAGGGATTCTTATCATATTCCTCTTTCGCGCGTGATACTGTACGTTTAAATCTTGCCGCAAAGAATTGATAATCTTTCCAATTTTGTGGGCTTAGATTTCGTATAAGACGTTTCCATGCCACTTTTCTCCTTCTGTAGTCCCGCGTACATTCAGTGTTCCACCATCGACTAGGTAAAGCACTTTTGGTTGACGCCAACGTAATCACAAATTCCGAAGTGTTTTTTGATATTTCTAAAACAGAAAGAGCGTTCTTACCGAGGTCTACATTTCTATCACCGGTTGCTACCAGAATTTTAGCGCGAAAACAGTCTTTAAACTTGTTATAATTCACCAGTGTTTTAGATTATCTTTCAAACGATTTATGGGAAACCCAATTTCAAAGTATACCGGAAGGTGATCACTGTTTGTAGAGAAATCAACTGTTCTCCAGGACTTCAGCGGAACACCTGTACTACAGAACGTGCGATCTAATACGGATCGTGCTCGACCACAAACAAACGTAGCCTGCGTCATGTTTAGGCAGGTAAAATTTTCATGCGTACTCCAGTCCCACAGAAGAGTACCAGCAGAATCTGTTCTAAAACCCCATGACACGTGATGGGAGTTGAGATCGCCAGTGAGAATTATTTCATTCTTGCAGCTACCTAAGACACAGTCCAATTGTTGCGTATTGTGTACGCCTGAGAGAAAATATGCATTTATAATGGAGAAAGGGCGGCATCCTGGTATGTTGATGTCAATTGCTGGAATTTCACAGTCGGAGGACAAAAACTGAAAAGCCAGTCACGCTGTGTGGCAAAATTCGTTTGGTAATTATATTACTACACCACCCTTTCTTGCAGGGCGATCTAACCAAAATATTTCAAAATATTTAAAATGATAATTTTATTAGGCATAAGCCAGGTTTCTTGCAATGTTTTTATGTCGGGATTTAACTGTATAACTAAACAAAATGAATCTGTTGAAGCGGGAAACAAAGAACGACAGTTCCACTGCAGAACTATTTATGGTAATGCGTGAAAGACTTCGGCAACGACTGTTTCCAAAATACTTTCTTTAAGAATGCGGGCGGGATTCTAATCACCTTTTTTTGGTTTTTGAATTTGGGCACGTAAATTTTACAGGGGAACCAGTTCGCTTTTGGCGCCTACCATTATGGCTGATTTTTATCTCATCCAAAAATTCTACTACATTCAACGTGGAAGGTTCCAGTGCAGTAGGCTTTGGGTTTACCTGACGTTCCTGCGGCGATGCTGAATTAGACACCTCTGCGGCGGCGGCTGTTGTTACGCAATACGTCAGACAGGTCATCGGTGCTACAGCTTTAGAAAGTAGTTGTGTCATCCATGAGCAAAACAATTGCGAGACACGCTCACTTACAGTAGTTATTATCTGATCGAATGCCTTCGACATTGCTTCTTCAACTGCTGACTAAACAAGTTGCAAATGTTTGACCTCATTTATTTACTCTTGCCTTGCAGCAACACCAGCATACCCGAAAGTCCGATCTTTTACAAAAGCAATGACTTCTCGTCGTGAACATTTTAGCCTACCCATTATTTCTAGCAGCTGGATTTTGTTTAACCTTGCCTGGCGATTCATGTAATCAGCTGCATGGTCTCCTCCACAAAGACAGCACTTTTCTATCTCAGCAGTGCATTTATTTGAAGAATAATTAGCACCACAGGCTCGGCATTGGGAACCTCATTTGCAACCCCCTAGGTTGTGGCCAAAACGCTAGCAGTTCTGGCACTGAAGAGGACGAGAACCTAGGCGTTCTACACGAAAGATGAGCGGCCATATTTTCAACTCAGATGGGCAAGAAGTGCCGGCAACAGTGACTATAACTGATTCTGCGGGAACTTTCTCACCATTCACTACGTGGTTACACCGCTATACGGCTATGACACCAACATCCGACAGCTTCTCCAGAGTCTCGGTTGGTGACAATCGAGAGTCAACTCCTCGGACGAATCCCTTTGTACATGCCAAATGAGGCGGAATGAACGCACTCACCGGAACTGACACAAATGCCTTGCACTTTAGGAGGTCCGCAACACATGATGGATCTGACGATCTACATACCACGCCACCTCTTCCAAACTGTCGAACGTCGCTTATCAATTGAAAGTGCGTCGTCATAGCCTGGAGCTCTGTTTGGACAGCTTTTGGATTGTTCAGCCTGATAAATCCCCCACTCGAAGAAGGCACCAGCGCAACATGGATGCTGTGAACACCACTGCGAAAAACAGTATTGCAACGGCAGTTCATCATTAGCTTAAGAGGCTGACCAAAGGCTGTGCCCTTGGCAAGGAGACGAGTTAGTCATTGGCATGGTTGCAGTTGTCTAAGCAATAGTAATTAATACCACTCAAAAATCACGCCGGTCAAATTCACCCAACACTCGGAAAAACCACCGGCCAAAGTCCTAGCTCAGCAGCTTCAACTTCAGCAGCAGCAGCTTGGTCGGTGCTGGCAGAGGAGAGCTCGATCAGGGTCGACCTCCGAACGTGATGATCACGTTCTGATGATCACGGAAAGAACCACCTGGCATAGTCCACTCCTTTGTTCCATTAGCGCACTTTTTTTTCTGTCTGAGCGATGGGTGGGACGCTCACGCAGATATTGCCAAGTCTACAAATCTTTGCTGCCACAATTAGCTGGCGCGTTAGTTGGTAATCAGATCGCCCCACGATACGGCACCTTTCGAACAGGAATTGGTATCTAGGATTGCCACTGGTCAATCACGCATCGGCTGGTCTGACCAGTATACTGCTTACTGCATGGCAGCAGGATGCCGTACACCACAACCTCTATACATTTGTGTGGCGGTTTTGGTGCTTCACGTGGGAGCCATTCTCTTCCTCTAGCGATATCATTTTCACGGCAATCCAGAACAGCTTCTGAGGCGGAGGGAATGCCACGCGAACTTGGACACAGTAACAATGTTTGCACGCGTGGTCGCATAAGGTACCTCCAGGAATATGATGTGCTCAATGGCTCCGTCCAAGCAGTGGCCCTTGGGGAGACTTCCTAATAGGTTGACACACAATGGCGCTTGCGTGGCCGCTTGTCCACGCGCGCAGCGTGGTAACATATCTTCCTTCAAGGTTCACCCTGTTAGCGCCATCTCCAGGCACGGCCGCAAGGTGGCGGTCGCTTAGTTGGAGTCGCGAACAGCTCCAACATGACGTGCCAAAAGATGGCAATACTCTACATCCACCGCGGCCTTTCAAAAAAAACTGAAAAGGGGGATAAGGGCACAACGGCCTTTAGAACGCGTGCGCCCGATGGGGGCCCAACGCGCACCCATCGTGCCATATCGCTAGTGATGACGAAAGGGCTCTCCAGTTGCTGAGCTCTGAGGACCGCCAGCCTTACTTGCGTGTATGTAAATGGCTAGCCAGTTACAAGTTGGAGAAGGTTCGCTATGTAGCTCAAAGAGTAGAAAGTGCGTGACGCTAGAAGCAACGTGAGACGCTGAGAAGCAACGTGAAATGGTATAAAAGAAGTAATCGTCGTTCTGCCGTCAATCGCTGTGTTTTGTCGTCTACTGGCTAGGTCGGTGAGGCTATGCTTCTTTATTCGTTCTTCTTTATCAGTCACGCCGACGCCAGCCAACAACGGCGACGACGCTCAACGTAGGAGCACGCGCCCATGAGCAGTTTTCCAGAACATGAAAACCAGCAGTGGGATGGCGCTGAGATTGTGCTGATGGGACATCAACTTAAGACTCAGACGTTCATAACTTTATCGCTGGTATTGTAAGCACATTTCTGTATTGGCTTCGCGAAGAGCGCCCAATTCTCGCTTGTTGATGAAGGCACGTAACAGCAACTGCGCTTAGTATGATAGTCTCCATTGTCATGTCAAAAATAAGTGTGCTAGTATGAATGGAAGGGCGTTTGCGCATGCAATTGCTCGGTGATGAAAATGAGGTATCGCATCAATTCATTTTCGCCAGCCAGCCTCTTCGCGCGTCATCTAAGTTGAGGGTCGGCAAACTTTTGAGATGAACGGCACAGTTGCCCGAAATCAATATGGCGAAATCAACAACCCACAGCCGAGCACCCCCGTATTCTAGAACACCCCTTCACTCAACGCTCCGCCTTTACTTGAAAAAGCCGATAAAATTGCCATCTCTAGGCAATAAAAGTCACTGCGTATTAATATAATTTGCTGCTGTTCTTGAGTAGCGCAGTGTTATTTTCGTCCGAACAGCGGCGCAGTGCACAGCCTTGTCAAGTGAATGGTGAAAGTCGAGTTAAGGAGCGTTTGTGAATACGGGGGTTAGTATATTCCCGAAATACGATGCCGTCACCTCTATAAATTCGTACAATACGCTGCACGGCAGTAAAAAACGCTATATTACGCCCCTCATAAACTCGTTTTTAATGTATCACAAAAGCTTTTACCAACGCTTGGCTCAGACCATGTCGCAGTGTTTGAGAAGCTTCGCTATTATTTGGGATCATGCGGGTTCGGCCAACAAGACGCAGATAACCAGGTTGATTGGAGAGTGAATAAGAAACAGTGCATATATATATATATATAAGGGAGAGAAGTGTATACATAAGGGCTCGTATTTTCGTGTTTTAACACAATATTAATGAGATATAACAGACAGTAATGCCAAGGAGTGTACAGGGGAAGTTATTAGAAACAATGTAATGTAAATAAGAAGAAAGAAGAAAGAAAAGTGGTTGAAAAAATTAAGTGGATGGTAATTTTTCATCCACTTTTCTTTCTTCTTTCTTCTTATTTACATTACATTGTTTCTAATAACTTCCCCTGTACACTCCTTGGCATTACTGTCTGTTATATCTCATATATATATATATATATATATATATATATATTTATATATATATATATATATTGTAATGACGAAAACCGAAACTGGAACTCTCTCTGGCACAGACTCGCATGCTAGGAAGGAAGAGGAGGAAGACGAAGCAGAATAAGAACAGCCGGCCTGCAGCAAAGGCGTTGTGTCTTATTTCTCGTCCTTACAATGGCGCAGTCGACGAAGAAAACGGCTTACGTCTCGGTTTCGTCATCCACAACGCCCGCCGACGTGCAGCCGCGGTAAGCGTCGCTTGAGGACGGCGTCAAGCCCTCCTCGGCAGCTGTTTACTGACACCACCGTTCGGGGACGGCGTCAAGGCCTCCTCGCCGTCACGCTTCTTCGCTGATGGGACCCGCAAGGCGTCCGTCGCGGCCAGCATCGATCCCAGCACCGACGGATGGCGTCCAGGCCTCCGTTGTGGTTCCGGGAAACTTGTCCTGGGACGCGACACGTCGCGGCAACCATGCGCACGGGCCTCTCTCACCTAGGGATGGCGTACATGCCTCCTCCATACCTGGCAACCTGTCGGCGCTTCAAGCACCCACCGTGTACGGCGTCGAGGCCTACCCGGCGGCGCAAGACCGCTTCATCTACGCCACAGTACCAGGTCACAACTCATCACACGGGTTCCGCTTGCCTGGGAACGTCGTTGACGCTTCCAGCGCCCTGGAACCCATGTCCACGAATCCGACCACAGCTGGATTTCCAAGGGACGCCGTCCACGCGTCCTTGGTCAAGAATTGTACCACCTCCAATACCGCAGTCACTGTATCCTCCGCAGAGGCGGGCCTTGGCTCTTCGTGCGGATCACACGACAGCGCAGCGGAGCTGCAGCATACCATCGCGCAACTCCGTGTCACGACCAACGCCCTCATAGCGTCGAGTTCCAAGCTATGTCCTGCCATCTTGCCAACATTGTGCGCACTCAATGCCATGTTGGCTGCGGCCGCCGCACAAAACTTCGAGGTAAGCTCGCCCGAGAACCGTCGCAATCTCCGGCGTTCTCTCGCGGAGGTATCGGAGCAAGTGAACTGCTTGGCGGGGGCACATTTCGGAGTTCTGCCCGCCGTCCCGCCATCGCCGATTTCCTTCGCGCTACCGGAATTTTGCGGCTTCCAGGACGACGCCGAGGAATGGGTGGCAACCGTCAACGCTCTCGGAACGACTGAAGAGCAGAAGTGGGACATGGCCATAGATCGCCTGCGGGATGCTGCCGCAGCATGGCACAGGTACGAAGGCGTCAGGCAGCAGTCCTGGGCAGAATGGAGTGCAGCCCTGATTGCCGCTTTCGGACGGATTTCCTGTGACTCCAGCAAGTCCAGCTCGATCTTCCCCGAGGCCGAGGATGGAGCCCAGGCAGCGCCCCGCCTCGAGGCTGCAATCGTTCGTTGCAGCTCGTCAACGGAATGCTGCCAGGAGTTCCCTGCTGCTGACCCTGACCGAAGTGGCTGGAATCCTACACTACAGGTCCCGGACTCTGCATCGGTATTCGACCTGAAAATACCCCCACCAGACCTTCGTCCGGAGATACGGCCCTCGCGCTCGTCGTCTGAGGACATCGAGGCACTCAATCCTATTGTATTAGACACAACTGAACCCTACCAGACCACGATCATGCTCAGCCACGCAGACACTCGGCTACCAAGGAACGTTTCCTTCGAGAAAGCCCAGATACCTAGCTACGCTGAGGCCACTGCCATCGAGAACTTGCCGAGGACCAGCCCTCCTGCTGTTTCCTCCCAGCATACGATGTTTGCACATGACAGTTCGCCAGAAGCCACCGGCTCGACTACGTCTGGGAGTTCTGCTGTGGTATTTATGCCCAACCATGAGCTGCGTCCCATCTCATTTCAAGAAATGGCCCAAACGTCATCATGGCTGCCTCGCAGGGCATCCCGCTGCAGTTCAGTCCACCAGCGACGGTGGGACAAACACCAGCGTTTCCAGGTTACTCTGCGTCCTTGCCGGAACAGTCAGGGCCGTCCACCTGAACTGCATTCTACGAGTTGTCAGGAAACGTTGCATCATGGACGAGTTCGACCACGGCGACAAAGTCAAGCCCACCCACCAAAAACTTTACCGCCAGCTCCGCGCGCGCACAGGACCCAGTCTCCATCACGACACGGTGAACGACCCAGACGACATAGCCAGTGTCGGCCGCCGGAGCCAATTTCGACAAACTTCCAGCGTGGTCGAGACCGACCACGACGATGTAGCCTTACCTACCAGAACATTGTCGTTTGGCCCAACGACAATGCTAGCAGTCATGGCCGAGTGTAATGACGAAAACCGAAACTGGAACTCTCTCTGGCACAGACTCGCATGCTAGGAAGGAAGAGGAGGAAGACGAAGCAGAATAAGAACAGCCGGCCTGCAGCAAAGGCGTTGTGTCTTATTTCTCGTCCTTACAATATATATATATATATATATATATATATATATATATATATATATATATATATATATATATATATATATATATATATATATATATATATATATATATATATATATATATATATGAAGCGGACCGGACAAGAAGCACGAGAGCCGGGGCAGGAAAGAAGAGAAGGATGAAGTTAGGAATATTGCAGATTAAGATGGACGCCAGTTTCATAGGTTTCATAGTGAGGCTGTAATGCTCTTCCGTTATTTTAAGTAGGAACACTACATTATTTTGGCGCAGCTGGCCATCGAAGCCAACATGTGGGTGCCGTTCTTCGTTGGCGACACGTCCGCGGACAAGATCATCTTTTCGATGTATCATGTTCAAGATGAAGCAGCGGTGGACCTACCTCATGACATCTGCTCAGAAGAACTCATGAACATGGTTGTGGGAAAGGCAACCGTGGACACTATTGAACTACGACGGAAATGTGCTGTAAAAGTCAACTTGCGTGTGGCGACCTTCTACAACCTAGTTTTTGAACCAGCGTGTCGAAGAGGCTGAGGTTCACGGTCTTCGACGGAAGATGTGAGCTTTGTTTTGAAAGCTTTTCAGCTGCAACAGGAACAGATTGTGCAACAGAACCAAATAATGACATCCTTTATAAGCTCTCTAAATGCTGAGAAACTGGTCCCTGAATTCGTAGAGCCTAATTCCTTCGACGGTATGTCTTCAATTCCAGAAAGTTGGCTTGAGTTCTACGAATATGCTACTGAAAAAAAAAAACATGTGGCTCTCTGATGAGGATAAAATCACTAACGTGCGTGTTTACTTGAGATGTTTTGCGCTCAAGTGGTATGAAGTATGCATTCAGGAAGACAGTGACGGCTCTTGGAGTCAGTAGAAAAAGAAACTTTTGACTGCATTCGGAAGAAATCTGGTACATACATGAAGTACACCACTTTGTTTCAAGTCCGAGCAAAGCTCTCTTGTCGAGTACTTCTTCGAGAAACGCCGTCTGTTAAGGTGGTAGGCCACTCAAGAAACAACATTTTTTTTAAGGCAGGCAGCGTTGACATAACTTTTTCCTCAAGACCAGCATACCCAGTGCAATTTACCCAGCTATATACAGTGCAAAATATTGAATATTTATTTATTGGGAGGTAATTTTGTCGAAAATTGCATTAAAAGTGCTAGCCACGCCAGCTGTGATAAGTGACTAATGGATGGCTTTATTCAGTAAAGCTTTGACATTTGTGTAACTAATCGCTGGAGCTATGCAGTGAACTAGAATAAATATTAGGCAGTGAATATCAAGGAAGTAATGCTTTGTTCCATCTACGGCCGTAGTAGCCTTAGTAATGCATGGATTACACACTGTAGTATTGAAGCAGGTGCTAATACGGTCACCAAGACTTCTAGATGACCTCCTGGAGTGTCTTCAGAACATACCATCAACTTCGGAAACAAGCATAACCGCTAATTCAAGCAGCTCTTTCAGTCGGAGTAATGCGGACTGGTCAAGCCGCGATCAGCGAGAACCAAGCCACCTCTCAAGTAGCACAGATAACTTGACCTGGCACGCTCCAAGAGGTCGAGTGAATAATATCGACACTGAAGCTCAGGAGGATTTGACACAAAAAAACTAATAAATGATGGTGATTAGCCTCACCCGATGACTCCAAATGAAACTGTTTATTTAGAATGCTCTAGCCTACTTCACATTCCCGTCAAAGTAGGAAACAAGCCGATGATGGCCCTTGTAGGCAGCGGTGCATCTGTGTCTATTGTAAATGGCAAGATGGTGGATGCGTGCATTACGTGCATAGTGGGAGACTCCTACGGGTACAAAGCTATGATGGAAAAGTAACGTTGCATGATCGGTGGGTCTTTGTAAACATAGAGTTTCAGGGTCAGAAAAGAGAGAGTGAAGTGTTGCTTGTAGAGGGGGGGACGTTCGACTATTCGCTATCAAGACGAGATATAAAGAAATTAAAGATCAACGTATACTGGGATGATGTGATTCTAGTCGAGGCCGTACAAGGAACGAGACATATCAAGGTAGACAATATAACCTACGACGTGTCAAGTGCGCGGAGGATATCGCAACGACCTACCCTTAACTTGTATGCAGAGAAAGCTATTCTCAGGCAATGAAGTGATACAAGGTTCTTTTTGAACTCGCTGACAAGACCATCATCTGAAAATTACCTTACAATATGTTAAGAGAGCGAAAGATTTGGCTCAAGAAAGAGTTGCAGGAGATGCTAGATGCTGATATCATATGACCATCGGTATCACCCTTCATTTCTGTCATAACGATTGAACCAAAAGAAGACGAAACCTTCAGATTATGAGCCGACTACAGGGTTCTCAATCGTCAGGCAGAACTCATACCATTTCTCATGCTGAAGATCGACACAATTATAGATGAGACTGGTGGTTGCCGACATTTTTCCCGCATAGATTTATGCAAAGGCTTTTGGAACAACACACTAACCAAAGAAACAAAAATTTACACAGCTTTTATCACGCCATTCGATCTCTACGAGTATAACCGGCTTCCTTTCGGTAGGAAAAACTCGCCAGCGTGGTTACAGATCATAAACGACGTGCTAAAGCCATACCTTGCTGTTTTCTGTAATGTGTACATAGAACACAAAATAGTCTTCTCCGAAACAGAGGCTGAGCATCAGGACCATCTGTCTCAGGTGTTAAACGCCTTGAGCTTGGCACATCTCGAAGTTAATTTTAAGAAGACTGCATTTTTTTAAAAAACGGTTTTGTTTCTCGGACGAGTCTTCCATCTGAACACCGAAAGCACGAAACAAGAGTCCGTCGAGAAAATCCCCCAGAAGAAACCATATGATGTCCATTGACTGCATGTGTTTTTGCGATTGGCAGGACATTTCCGATCTTTCATAAAGGACTTTGCTGTCAAAACTAGATGTCTCACACGTTTAACACAGACAGATGTTCTCTTTTAATGGAGTGACGAACGTGAGATAGTCTACCGTGACTTGGTGCACAGAATTTCTCCTGACCCTCTCCGACGCCTACCAGACTTCACTTTACTCTTTGAAATGAACACTGACGCCTCACATTATGGGGTTAGTGCAGTGTTGTATCAAAAATGTATTGAAGCATCCAGCCGAGAAAAGCGACACGAAGTAGGTTACTACATTTACACGTTAAAGCCATCTGAAACTAACTACACTACTACAAAAAAGGAAGCTCTGACCGTTATGAAGGCCATTGAGTACTTGGGTACGTACCTAGAAGGTACGAAGTTCGCTTTGTTCACCGATTACCAGGCCCTCACTCATCTCTTGAATATGACCCAAACTAAAGAACGTACTGCTAGATGGGTGAATTACTTGTAGCAATTCTATTTTACCATCTCGCACCGACCAGGACCGCTTTTAACAGATGCAGAAGCACTATCGAAGTTGATGGTACGAAGCAACACAGAACAATCCGAAGAAATCAATGAAGTGAAGCTGTGGCAAGGCTCCAAACAACTAGTTTTTACTAATGGTCGGTATCAAGTGCAACCAACACTTGTTTCCAGGGTCCTTTATTTGCACCACGATAGCCCAGAATCTGGAGGGCACGACAGAATTTGGCGCACCTACAACAAATTGGTGAAAACATTTTCACGGCCTCACATGAAAAAAGACGTCAGTCAGTACGTTCGTTACTGCCATGTGTGCCAAGTCAAAAAGTCAAGTATAAACAGCCTACGGATGCTATAATACTACCTTGCCACTCGAACGTGCCTTTCGAAGTAGGTCACCTGGATTTCACTAAACTCAATAAAAAACGAGAACGAGTCAAGAAAACGCAAGCTTTTCTTCTGGCCATAGATGAATGCACGAGGATGGTCGCGGCACGAGCAGGAAAAGAAGCAAATAGTGTCATAACTCTCCTGAAAAGAGACATGTTTAAGACTACGTGGTCAATCGTATGCGATAACGGCCCTGTGTTTAAGATAGAAAGGCTAGCAACATGGACTAGGGATCACAATATATCGATCAAGTTCTGTGCGCCATACCATCTCGCAGCGAATGGGCTGGCAGAACGTGCCATACGGGACGTGAAGCAGTACACCGAGATGTACGATAGTTTTCCTGGTGGATGGAAATGTTCTTTAGAAGCCGCCGTGGAACATCATGATCGATCCTACACAAGTGGCTTAGGGTGCAGTCCACAGTACGCCTCTTCAGGAGAAACCCCTAATCTGCAGGCAGACCGTGAGTTGGCACTCTTGGAGAACAATAAGATCGTCGAGGAGAGGCAAGAAAAATCACAGGAGGAGAGATATCGAAAACGAGTTGAAAAGAATTTCGACATCAGGCATCGAGCAGACACGCCAGACATTCATGTCACCGACCTCGTACTAGTGAGGAAAGGAATAAGAGATGACAGTGCCAAATTTTACGGTCCTTACTGTGTGACTAAGACAGCCACCCACAACGCAATTCTGAAGACTGTCTGGTACACTAGTGAACATGAATCAGTGGAATGTGCTTCAATTGGATATGTGTTCAAATATTACCCCAGGAGGGGTAAATAAAAGAACCGGGAAGGGTGAAACGGTGTGAGCCTTAGAACAGTAGAAGAAGCACGAGAGCGGGGGCAGAGAAGAAGAGAAGGATGAAGTAAGGAATTAAGCAGATTAAGATGAATGGCAGTTCCATGCTGAGGCCATGATGCTATTTCGTTTTTTTTAAGTAGGAACACTACAATATATGTGATAAATGAATGCTTTTATTGCGCACGAAAACATTTAGCGCAAGCAAAACACACAAGGGACGAGAGCTACTTGCCGCTGTTTGTTTCAAGGTTATGTGAGTAGCGTTTGTTCCTTGTTTGACTTTCATGTGTGCTGCATTTTTCTTGCACTAAATGATCCTTACCAATATGCACCAACTAGAACCTCGGAAAGGCGTATCAAATACATAAAGAGTGTGTGCAGGAATGCAGTAACAAAAAGGATTACTACCAATGATACCTTTTATATCAGTAATTTTTCTAAATGCAAGCTCCACGGTGGAAGTGCGCCTGGCGTAACGTCTCGTCACTGATGAATATATAGTATTCAATTTAGAGGAGCAACGACAATGCATGATTAGAACGTTGCAATTCGGAATAATTGAAAACATGGTGCTGATCCTTTGAAAGTGAAAAAAAAAAATTGGCAGATCCCACGTACAGTGGAAATCGATGATATGCGAAGCACGAATAAAGAAGGCTGACATGTCACTTTAAGATCAGCACAAAGTTACGAGGCATAGGTAAGTTATGCCGTACATGACTTCCATGTCATGATTATAGTGTTTGGACGTGTTATTTACCTTCGCCATCTATTCACGTCACCTAATACCAAATTTGGTATATGTTTAGATAGGGAAACGGCCACGAGCATACTATAAGCGTAGCATGCAGTCCAATTTTACATGACACACATTTCATGATTATCATGTTTACACCAGTCTCATACCTTCGTCATTCATTCACGTCCCGTAATACCAAGTTTGGTATATGTGAAGCTCGCGAAACGGGCGCCAGCGCATCATGAGTGTGGCAAGTAGTGATCTTGTTACATGGCACGCATGTCATTTTTCATGTTAGGGGCTGTCGCTTGTGTTTGTCTTGCAGTCATGTCATACCATACCAGTTTTTCAACGTGTCATGGGAACGAAATTCATGAGGCATGACATACACGTCATGATACTCAAGTTATGACTATTCACTTATCGTCGGCCCCGCCGTGGTGGTCTAGTGGCTTAGGTACTCGGCTGCTGACCCGCAAGTCGCGGGTTCAAATCCCGGCTGCAGCGGCTGCAGCGGCTGCATTTCCGATGGAGGATGAAATGTTGTAGGCTTGTGTGCTCAGATTTGCGTGCATGGTAAAGAACCCCAGGTGGTCGAAATTTCTGGAGCCCTCCACTACGGCGTCGCTCATAATCATTGATATGGTGGTTTTGGGATGTTAAACCTCACATATCAATCAATCAATCAATTCACTTATCATCGTCATACGGCCATGTTATGCTATACTAATTTTTGTATGAATACTAATATTGAAATGGCCAGAAGATCTAAAAGTCGTAGGTGGCTAGATAGGTAGCTAGATAGATAGATACCCTCGAAATTGCCAAAGTTCCCTAAGAAATGCTTTGCATTTAAAAAATTAAGCTTCTATATATTGACGTAGCTAGGCCTTCATAGGAAATATACGAGAAACCTAGAGTAGTGTATTGTGATGAAATAATTGGAGTATTTGTAGCTTTGGCAAGAGTATCAAAACTGTTGTGTGTGGACACTTTAGACTCAACAAATACCTTTTTTGCGGTTCGCCTGTGACGGCTTTCTGCTCTCTCATAGTAGAATACCAATTATTCTGAATCGTTGAACACTCTTTCTCAAGACACATGACATTTTCATGGAAGGTCAAGGATTCATAGGGATGGCTCACTGCTGTCCCATAGTTGAGTGCGAAGTATTGAAAATTGTTCAACACTTCTTTAAACACATATATCAAAATTGGAAATAGTGATGTTGACACGAAGTACCTAAAAAACATGTCCTGGTACTTAGTCAATGTGGAATAAGAACCACGATTTGCCTACAAATTGTGTCGACGCTAGAACCATCGGCCATTCGAGCATGTAGGATGAGATGTGATGCCGGCAATGAGAGTTGTGGACATCACGAATATTTAAACTTTGCAAAATACTGCTGCAAAGAGACACTTCAGCAGTCGCGTAAGCATGTGTCATGGGACAGTGTTCGAGACGCTGAATAGTGCTTGAAAGATAATGTAAGATGCTACGCTGATGCCGCCCCGAAACATCGTTCTAGGGACAACCGTATAAGATGATTTTCAAAGCTTACGTCGGTGACATGCTCGGTCAGGAGGAAATATCTGACCTGCGCCCTGCAGCATGCGTAAAGGAGCCAATGACAGACTAAGAACTCCTGCCTGGGTTAGATATGATCGCGATCTAAAATGTTCGTGGTACACCGGTGCTATGCAACTCTTAAAGGAGCATCAGATAACTTTCAGGAGCACAGCAGTGATTGGCAACACTGCAGGTGGCGTTGGCACAATCTCGGCAGAGTATACCCCCCTGTAAGATGGTATGGGCAAAGCACCTGGTTACAGCAATTGACGACCAGAAATTTTCCAGCTCTTAGTGAAAACTTTTTGATAAGATAGGAAATTTGGTCTGCATATGTGGTTACGATGGCTTCCACACTTAAGAATCCTGGGAGGCCCTGCTCCGTGATCCAGACCCCAACGTCCAGCAAGACATCGTCAGTGAAGCTCTTGGCGCTCTCGTGTCTAAAGGGATTCTGTCCGATAGCTTAGAGGTGACGAGCAGTGCCTGACTTGACTTACTTATTTTTAATAAAACTTTTTTTTCTGTCTCTCCTGCATCTCTCTTGCCTTCTCGAAACGTGGGAGGCCAAGCTCGCCTCGATAGACCTGAACCAACAACGACGTCTCATCGTCAGGGCCAAGCAGGCAGCGAATGCCAGAGAGGTCCTGGAATGAGGAGATTTCCCACCTTGAGTGCAAGCGGAACCTGCACCGATGTACCATTTCGAACAATCAAGTTTATTCCTCCTCCTCTCTCTTGCATAGTATAGCCATGCATCGTATAATATGGAAGAGTAGTGCAAAACTGATGTGAGGATGAGGAGAAGGGAAAAAAGAGAGCGAAAAGGAAGGCATAGCATATATCCTCGTATTGTATAGTGCAGAAAAAAGTGAGAAAGAAAAACGAGCGTAAGGAGGAAAGAAAGCAAGATAGGAAGGTGACCATCTTTGTTGCTTCCTCAATCTGCACGCCACTAGTACGTACGCCTGCCCAACATTTTCCCATGTTTTCTTAAACTCTGGCCGATTGTGCGCAGAAAGTTTTGTAAGAAACGTACTCTACACCAGCACAGCCCACTTTCACCTCCTACGTCATGTGATCCCTGCAATGCTAGCTAGTCTTCGAGAAAGGCTAGCCTCATGTTTTAGGGGCGAAGCTCCGTAAGGTGGCACCCATTCGTCTCTCGTCGTAGTCGTAGTCCGTAACCAGTCTTACGTTTCGACCTGCAAGGTGGTGCCGGTGAGAGATTTCTTCTGTTCGTCGTTGAACAATAAAAAATTCGCAGCGCGCACACTAACTAAAAGCCGAATTCTCCTGTCTGTCATTCCCCGTAGCAGCCATTGGCATGTGCATCTGAGAAGAAAGGGTTGCTACGTTATACTCGCTGGGCGTAACCTCCCTGACTTTAGAAAGGTTTAACGAGTATTGGGCCGCAGTGCCATCAATACAGTGAACTAGTATATGCCATGAACTCGGTGTGGTTAAAGGTGGGAAGTAGACACGAAGCGCCAGCCGTTAGAAAGTGTGCGTGTACCACCATTTGTTTAGTCCTTGGAATGTCCACCGGATTGTGGTGCTTCTATATGAGGAATATATGATGAAAAGATGCGAGATGGTGGTACTTGGAGTGTTGACTAGATGGACGAACGGACACACAGGCAGATGCATGGACGGGCGCACGGACTGCACGGACAGATGGACGCATGAACGGACGCAGGGGTGGATGCATGGACGAACGCAGGAATGGACGCATGGATGGACGTGTGGACGCACGAACAGACGCACGCACGGACGGTAACACAGACGGACGCATGGACGGACGGAAGCAAGAACGAATGGACGGACGCATGCTTCGCCCCACTCTCCATCATTCGTCCCGAGGATATGCTGCCATTTTTTTTTTAGCTTTCCTCAGGCAGACGCGTGCGCACATTTATCACCTTGCTCTGTCTCACGGTCCCCGAAGTACGGCGCCTAAGCCTAATTCGAAGGATTCTGGCAATCCATACGCGAAGGTATATACACAACAGCTAAGCCTCGAGTCTTAATGATCGCCGGTTACGCTATATCGGTATCGAGCCGTGACATACGAGGGCGAGGAATCGGCACCCATAGATAAGCTCCTCAGAGTCTTCTGAGCACCAGAAGCTTTTCAGGGTCTCCTCGCAATCTCAGTAGAGCTTACGCAAGCCACCACTCCTGTCTCCACGTGTTGTCCTAATATAACTCTCCTCGCTGCGTCAATGGCGAGGAAAAGAAAAAGAAGAAGAAAAATAAACGCTCGCTTGGCCGAACTTGATGGGTCAAGGTTTGCTGCCTTTTCGATAAAGTTACTGTATACGCAGGACCGCGTCGCGGGGACGCCGACGTCCTCCCACGAAGTAAACAGTCTTCACGTTGTGCTTGCACCGCGTACTTCTTCTGGCGGTTCGTTGACGCATTCGGCCTGTTCCCGAAAAAAAAAATAAAACTAAGGACACGATCAAGCAAGATCAGTTTGGCCTTTTACGCGCAGTGTTGATATTGTTCTTCTCTTTTAAACGATGCTACGCAGCGCATTGCTTTACGTAGGAATGCGAGCGGGAGTCGTAAGGCTGGCATCGACTTTTATATCAGCCTGCGCATGCGCACAGATATGGCGACGACCTTCTGGGCAGCACAACCGTTGCGGTAATACCCGCCTCCATCGCGAACCAGCTTCAAACAACTGTAATACCGGAAGCAAAGGTTAAATGAGTCTATGAGATGGCTGCTCCAAAACATTTGATACTTTATTCTCAAAACAATACGCATTTCAATGGGGCGAGAATTCGCAGAAAACTTTCTCCGCAAATAGTTAATGCTGGAGCATAATTTCCCGTAAACCAAGCAGCGCTAGACAACCGCACAAAATAAATATATGCTTTGAAAACGCTATTCGCACGAATATATAACTTGCAAGAACAATTTGTTTTGTAAAGGCTGCATTCTGCAGTAGCAAATTTACAAATTTATCTCAAGAAATAATAAAGACTCAAAGCAAGTTTACCGTATTAGAAGCAGTGCTTACACGTAAAAACACTATACAAAAAGGGTAAATGGATGAGACATGCGGACCACACTACTGTAAACTTCGCAAGTGCAATATAATTTGTAAAAGAATTGCGCTGGAAATGCATTATTGAATTGGATCGCCACGTTACCTAAACTGCATAACCTCTAACAATCTACAATGTTGCTGAGGAACTCATTTACTTTGCAAAGCACTAAAGTCCACTCATTCTTTATAGAGAATTTGAACGGGCCTGGTTTTAACGTTACATAAATTATTATGGGTCGCTTACCCACATAATGAAATTGTTCGCTGAGATGAGTTAAACATAAAAACGAAGAGCTTACTTACACAAGATTTTAGTAGAATAAATGGTTATTGAAAATATTTTTCCTATTTTTTTTCAGGTGAAAAGAGCATGTATATTGACATACACAAATTCAAGAAAATATTTTCTGATATACAAGGTATGAAATAAATTTAAAAAGAAAGCTCATTTCGCATCTATTTCTGAATAAACTTCATGGGTAATTTGCTCAATGCTTGAAGAGTTCAATATTTATTGAAGCGCCTACGAATTACCTTCCGCAAACTTACGGAAAGTATGAAAATGTCCCCATACAACAGAAGTGATGTGATGCATTCATTTCAAAAAAAAAATTAATTTTATACGTCGTTGGCTAGATCTGGCAAAATTAGGACAGCATAGTAAAGTAATCAGTTTGAAAAGTGGTCTGTGAGTTTTTCAATCAGTCAGATATTTGCTATAACTTCCCACGCAATTTACGTCATCTTGAGAGGGTGATGCTAAATTATATTTGCCCTACATATCAAGCGTGGCTTCAACATTTTGTTGCCGGTATGATGAACGTCATGCCGTATGTCGTATAACCTAAGTATATAAAGACAATTCCTGTGCACCCAGGAGATGTTCGTTCAAAACAAAATTCTATCTCTCTCATATGAATATTCTTAAAGTATATATGCCCACTAGTCACTGATTACGGTATCATATGCTGGTGCTCACTTTTCTCTTGTCTTTCTTTTTCTTATCTCTCCCGGTAATTCTCTGTGAAATGAATCTATTCACGTGAATCCCTAATCTATTCACTGGTTTCGTGTACACGAACACGGAAGCTATTGCAATCTCATTTAAGTGCCGCGCACTCATGCACATAACAATCCCTCTGTCGAGAGGGACAGCTTCTGATGCTGAAGCCTGAAACGATTTTGTACTAAAGCAGTTCAGAATGTTTAACGACATACCCTGGGAACATAAAGCAGCAGGCGAGCCCACAACAGTTAGCGAGACGGCTGGTCACGCACCGACGAAATGTGCAGCACTCAACGCACTTTCACCGCAGCTTCGCGCTCAAGAAAAATACAATCTTAGGAAATCCGAAGTACAATAAAACACACCGGAATTCTCGACCAGAGAGAATCGGTAACTACAGAACCGCCTCTTTCAAATGGTTTCCTTCGAAAGTAACCTCGGAACGTAGGGTACAGAGTCCCATTCCCAACGATATGCAGCGGACCTTGCCTGTTTAGCGAAAAACGTCTGCTCGCTCACTCGAAAACGAGAATCGACCAATACCATTATAATATGCGAACGGATGAATAAATTTCCGCTGTCTAAGCAGAAATGGAGGGGCGACCGTTTCCGTGCTGCGCGAATCAAGAACAGTATTGCGTCAGCGAAATCATCCTCTCCTCTCTAGCGTTCCCCCCCCCTCTTCCAACCTTCTTCCCGTTTCCCTCCACAGTACGCCCCAAGGCTGCACGAAGAAATCTCTGTCCCTCGAAAGGCTGGTCCCGCTTTCGCTAACGTCCTTGGGCAGCACCATTTTTTCTTTTCTTCCTGAGTGAACCTGAATTTCGCGTATGCGATTACTCGCGAATTTTTTTTTTCTCTCCGCATTGCCGTTTTTCTTGAATCTCTGCCTCATTAGGTACCTTGAATTTGCGGGCTCCGCACACGAGGCTGTGCAGACCTGGATGATCGATTTTGTATTGCGAGGTTTCACAATAAATTCTGCTGGAGAAATAAGAGAAAAACCTAGTATTGCATGCTGGAGTCATTGTTTTTGCTGCATCGCTTGTTACGTTAGCTTAATCGAGTTGGGATTGTGGTGAATTGATGTTTATCTTCTACAACTAAAAAAGCTAAATTAACAGCTTAGTACATTTTGTGCACTATACATTAGACAGCAGAAACGCTACAAAACGCTCTGTTGCTCCTCTCGGGGCATACAGCATGAGTGATCTGAAAAAAAGTAACCACAAAAATAGTTGTTTTATGTGTAGTAGAAGCTTGTTTATTCGAACTCGGTTAATTCTAACTCGGTTAATTCCAACTTAAGGCCTGGTTTTGGCGCAGCCTTGCATATTAGGCATAGCTACCGATAATTCGAGCCTGTCGGTATCCCCAATACTAAAATCGAACTCGGAAGACCTGCATAGTTTTCATCCCGGCTCGCGGACGTCGGCCCCAAGTGATCACAATGTGTTGCAAAACAAAACGTATCCAAGTTTGCTTTAGATTCGAAACAACAAGACAGCAGCAGTTTTTAGCACATGAGAATACGGACGTTGAACCGGAGCTCTTGAGGAAAGGTAGAAACGATGATCGTGAGCCCGTGGCAGAAATGCAAACAAATACGAAATATTCATTAAAATATATTGCATTGCGTTCCTTCTGACATGTAAATAACTGTATTGTGTAGCCTAAATAGTGCCAAGAACGTTAATTGTCATATATATAATTAACGGCTCACGGCTCACATAAGTGCATGACGGTGCTTCTTTCTGGCGTATCACCGACTAAACAATTATGTCCACTGTTACAGTTGCATGAACGTTATTTACGAAATCACCTGTCACAAACAAACTAGCGCCTTAGCCATAACAACGAGTCTAGATGTGACTACTTTGGGTTCTGTCCACGCAGAGTGGATCGACGTGCGTTCGTACCCGCGCCCACCCGCTAATTCACTCCGCCTAATTCGAACAATTCTCTAGGCCCCTTCCGGTTTGAATGATTGATTGATTGATTGGTTGATATGTGGGTTTTAACGTCCCTAAACCACCATATGATTATGAGAGACGCCGTAGTGGAGGGCTCCGGAAATTTCGACCACCTGAGGTTCTTAGCGTGTACCCAAATCTGAGCACATGGGCCAACAACATTTCCGCCTCCATCGGATATGCAGCCGCCGCAGCCGGGAATCAAACCCGCGACCTGCGGGTCAGCAGCCGAGTACCTTAGCCACTAGACCACCGCGGCGGGGTTTCCAGTTCGAAAGAACGAGGTTTTACTGCATTCCCTTCATTATTACATCTGTTGGAATGCTCATTGTTGAGGTTTAACGTTCTCGAAATACCCTATTACGTTAGTGATTGATTGATTGATTGATTGATTTGTAGGGTTTAACGTCTCAAAACTACTGTTTGATTAGGAGAGACGCCGTAGTGGAGGAATCCGGAAATTTCGACCACCTGGGGTTTTTTAACGTGCACAAATCTGAGTACACGGGCCTACAACATTTCCGCCTCCATCGGAAATGAAGCCGCCACAGCCGGGATTTGATCCCACGACCTGCGGGTCAGCAGCCGAGTACCTTAGCCACTAGACCACCGTGGCGGGGCTATTGCGTTAGTGAGCTACAAGACGTGCGTTGTGTTCACGCCTGAAAGCGACAAAAGTGCTAATGAACTTCGTGTGAGCGACTCGCCTCTTTGAACAATTGTTACACTCATGCATGTGTGTTCCGCGTGGTTTTGCACGTTCATCCTCCTTCTCTCTTTCTTCTCTTTTTTACTTTGCTGTCCTCCGGGACCTGTTTTGCATCGCAATAATAAATGCGAATCATTTCTTTGCATACCGCAAGCACTTTTGGCATCTATCTATCCATCTATCTATCTATCTATCTATCTATCTATCTATCTATCTATCTATCTATCTATCTATCTATCTATCTATCTATCTATCTATTACGTTATGCCGAAGTTGGAACCCAAGCGCTCGGAATGCACGCAAGTGCACTGATTGAAAGTGTATGCAGCCCTTTTTTTGAACACCGCCACTTCGAGCAGTTTCCGTCGGGAACAAGAAAGGCATAATCCTAACCTTATAGGAACCGGCGCTGTGCGAAACTACAGGTCATTGAATAGACGCAGCTTGCATGATACTGAACGCGCCTGACGCAAATAGGCGTGGTAGACGGCAACCCTGAAAACACAGAGCAAAAACCGGAACGAGCAATAACACCGTTGCCCACGCGCATTTCTTGCGTCTGGATGAGTGTCGGTTGTTTGCAGCGCGCGTCTCAGCGGGGCTGTGGTTTGAGAGGAACCACCAAAGGACCACTATATTGATTTATTTATTTTATTCGAAAGTTTATTCTTACGTACTTTTTTTTCGCCGGAAATAAATATTGTAAGCCTACGTGAGCAGCTTTTGGAATCGCTTCATAAACTTCGACAAACCTGCAGCGATTGTTCGTGGAAGGAACTATATATACATATATATATATATATATATATATATATATATATATATATATATATATATATATATATATATATATATATATATATACATGGGAAAGAAGTTTATACCTAAGCGTGTTTTGGCACAATATTAATGAGATCTAACACAAAGTAAGCCTAGGAATGCATAGGTGAAGTTATTAGAACAAATGAAATGTCAATAAGAAGAAAGAAAAGTGGGTGAAAAAATAACCAGCCGCGAGCAGGAAACGAACCTACGAATAACGCGTTCGATGCTCTTGGATATATATATATATATATATATATATATATATATATATATATATATATATATATATATATATATATATATATATATATATATATATGTATATATATATATATATATATATATATATATATATATATATATATATATATATATATATATATATATATATATATATATATATATATCTTTGTCCCTTTTTCACTAAGGGACAAAGAAGGCAAAATAACTACCAATATGGATAGGATAGTTCAAATTGCGGAGGAGTTTTACAGAGATCTCATCAGCAGCCGAGACAACCACGACCTTAATACTATAAGAACTAGCAGTAACCTAGATGACACCCCACTAGTAATGATAGAAGAAGCCAGAAAAGCTTTGGAGAGCATGCAAAGAGGCAAAGCTGCTGGTGAGGATCAGGTAACATCAGATCTGCTGAAAGATGGAGGACAGATTGTGTTAGAAAAACTAGCCACCCTGTTTACGAGGTGTCTCCTGACGGGAAGGGTACCAGAGTCTTGGAAGAACGCTAACATCATCTTAATACATAAGAAAGGAGATGCCAAGGACTTGAAATTTTACAGGCCGATCAGCTTGCTCTCTGTAGTATACAAGCTATTTACAAAGGTAATTGCTAACAGAGTCAAGAAAACATTAGAATTCAATCAACCAAAGAAACAAGCAGGACTTCGAACAGGCTACACAACAATGGACCACATTCATACTATCAATCAGGTAATAGAGAAATGCTCAGAGTATAACCAACCACTATACATAGCCTTCATAGATTACGAGAAGGCGTTTGATTCAGTAGAATATCAGCCGTCATGCAGACACTGCGGAATCAGGGTGTAGATGAAGTATATATAAACATTCTGGAAGAAATTTACAGGGGATCAACTGCTACCATAGTGCTTCATAAAGAAAGCAACAGTATACCAATGAAGAAAGGTGTAAGGCAGGGGGACACAATCTCCCCAATGCTATTTACCGCGTGTTTACAGGAGGTTTTCAGAAGCCTAGAATGGGAACAGTTAGGCATAAGAGTTAATGGAGAATACCTTAGTAACCTGCGCTTCGCCGATGACATTGCATTGCTGAGTAACCCAGGGGACGAATTGCATCTCATGATTACGGAGTTAGACAAGGAGAGCAGAAAGGTGGGTCTTAAAATCAATCTGCAGAAAGCGAAAGTAATGTACAACAACCTCCGAAAGGAGCAGCGCTTCGAGATAGGTAATAGTGCACTTGAAGTTGTAAAAGACTATGTCTACTTAGGGCAGGTAATAACCGCTGAGCCTAACCACGAGATTGAAGTAACTAGATGAATAGGAATGGAGTGGAGCAGATTCGGCAAGAACTCTGAATTTATGACAGGTATATTGCCACTATCCCTCAAGAGGAAGGTATATACAGCTGTATCTTGCCGGTACTTAGCTACGGAGCAGAAACCTGGAGACTTACAAAGAGGGTTCAGCTTAAATTGAGGACGACGCAGCGAGCAATGGAAAGAAAAATGGTAGGTGTAACCTTAAGAGACAAGAAGAGAGCAGAGTGGATTAGGGGACAAACGGGGGTTAAGGATATCATAGTTGAAATAAAGAAGAGGAAATGGACATGGGCCGGGCATGTAGCGCGTAGACAGGATAACCGCTGGTCACTAAGGGTAACTAACTGGATTCCCAGAGAAGGGAAGCGGGTTAGGGGGAGACAGAAGGTGAGGTGGGCAGATGAGATTAAGAAGTGTGCGGGTATAAATTGGCAGCAGCAAGCACAAGACCAGGTTAACTGGCGGAGCATGGGAGAGGCCTTTGTCCTGCAGTGGACGTAGTCAGGCTGATGATATATATATATATATATATATATATATATATATATATATATATATATATATATATATATATATATATATATATATATATATATATATATATATATATATATATATATATATATATATATATATATATATATATATATATATAACGCGTCGAATAACGCGTCGAAGAGCATCGAACGCGTTATTCGTAGGTTCGTTTACTGCTCACGGCTGGTTATTTTTTCACCCACCTTTCTTTCTTCTTATTGACATTCCATTATATCAACAATGAAAAGGTGGAGGCGTAAACACGGTCCGCGCGTTCCGCGTTGGCGATGCTTTCTATAAGTAGTAAAGAAAGCTTTCACGATCACTCGCGGTTGCACGCAATAGTAGGGTACGTGAGCTTGTCTGAGGCTAGTCAGCTGGTGCGCAGTTCATTCTCGTAGTATTACATGCAAGCGTTAAAGAGCCTCCTCGCACTACGCGACATTCATATAGTAGCTTTTTTTGTTTATGGGCGAAGTTTCTTAAGATGTGGGTCGTTCCCTCGTATAGTAGCAGTATGTAGTAGTAACAGCCACTTCTAGTTAGTTTCGTGAATCGCTCACTTGATGGCGTTGTGGGTATATGTCCTTGGAAAGAATATCATTAGATGTCACAAGTGGTTTTTGTATAGTTGACAATTAAACAGGATAGATGGCAAGGTTATAATAAGAAATTCGCAGCCTACCCACGGAGTGAATGATGATTGGGGTGAAGCATCTGCCTGTCCGTCACAGACAGACCGACAGACAGACAGACAGACAGACAGACAGACAGACAGACAGACAGACAGACAGACAGACAGACAGACAGACAGACAGACAGACAGACAGACAGACAGACAGACAGATGAATGGACGGATGGATGGACATACGGACGGACACATGCTCCGCCCCACTTATTATTATTCATTCGGTTGATATGCTGTGAATTTTTTTTCTTCTCAGTAGTTTGGAGTAATGACGTAGCCCTGTGATAGACGGCGTGCTGACCTCGCAGAAGGACTGCTTCACGTTTGTAGTAGATCATTCTGATAAGATTACTCACGGGACACGAAAACTCAATATTATTCCAGAGCTTACGCGACCACCAAAGATAAGGTTGGAAAGTTCAACGCGTGATGCATAAAAGATGGTGCGTCCTAACGATGATCAGTTTATTGACAGCCGATGCTCCGTGCCAGTGATCAGTGCCAGTGTATCACTGCGATCCCACTTTCTGTATCCTGGCGATAAGTGAAGCCAACTATAGATTTTTAGGCGGGCACGTCGCCAGCTGCTTTCGCCCACGTCACAAATACGTGACAATATGTTGAAGCGCGCCACGTCAGATATAAATTTGTTGGTAATATGCGTTCCATATGTTTTGCATGTCTTCATTTATTTTCAGGTATCTTTTCACTATGCAAACTCTTTGAGGAAAGTTACTGCTGACTCACTGCGTTCGGCACTCTTCCTCGTTCACTTATTATTATGATTATAATGTTAGTATGACACTGGTGAAGGTACACTCAGGATGACATCCGCACACACAAACTTTCCGCAACGCACAATGTAAGTGTTGATGCAACCTAAATTTTCACGCAGCACAAATCACAAATCTGTGCCCGACATTCATGAATGAAGTGCAGTATGCGTTCAACATTGTCGGCATAACACCTGTTCTCCAGCTAGGCCCGTAGCCGAGACAGGAAGGGGGGCCTGACCTAGGTGCTCCCCTGCCACTGAAATTGTGACGGAGGAGCGTGCTTTACCGAAAATAGGAAAGGAATTATGGTGTTTTTATATAACAGTCAGCCTTCAGCAAGTGCCCCCATCCCCACCACTTTCGCCACCATTGAAAAGTTCCTGGCTACAAGCCAGCCTTCGGCATTAACGACGAAATCGGCTCTACATAGACTCACCATACCCATCGGATGCCCTAGCCGGTTCCGAACCGGTTCCCCGAACCTACAGTTACCAGGTCCAATCCGGTTCGCGCATTAAAGCAACCAGTCGAACCCGTCGAAGGTCGGGGTGTCATCCCACACGACCGCCTCTTTTGTGGAGCGGAGTGTGTATGCGTGAAACGCAACGCCTGAGAGAAAAAAAAATGGCGCGCCACGATAACAACCGTGCGACCCAATTGTGTCACGCGAAGCGCATTCACGTGCACTCAGTGGCATATATAGGCAGCGGGCGTGCGACGTCTAACGCGACCGACAAAAGAGCTCAACCCCCGGCACCCTTGGCCATCCGCTGAGTGCCTGGTCTTTGTTTTGACGCCGCCTCGTATGGTTTAAGGCCGTGAGAACTGACTGCCGGCAACCCTGACCGATATATCACGCTTCGACGAAGCGGCACCTGTATGCGGCTTGTCACTATAGGGCCAGATGTTGCAATTTCTACACCAAACGCTTCTCATCCAGCTCTATATACTACAAGAGAGCAGTGGCTTAGCTTAGAAATTGTTGCAAACTTTCTTGGGGCTACTAATACAAGAACGCCTGCAAGAGATCCACTACTTCATTTCTAGATTCGGTGGCTCACAAAAGTACGGATGGACGAATGGATGGATGATTTTTATTTGTATTCCATTGGGGCCCACGTTAGCACGTGGCGGGGCGCCCTCACGTGGGAACAGGAACACCAAGTCTCTCTGCTGCGTAGCGGGCCCGTTGGTCTGCCCATAACTGTTGTTTCAGTGCGCAGCTGGTTATAGCGACCTCCCTGTTGCGAGTGAAGTGCTCGAGTGTACTGCGTTTCACTACACTTGGCACGGCCAGAACGATGAAGACTGCATGGTTACATACAATGTGCTATACCTTCGTGAGCAAAGCGAGCACCGAAGAATAAAATAAAAAAGCCAACAAAATTGAAGACAAAATACAGCGCCATTGCACCGAAAACAGGAGAAAGAAGAAGACAGTTGTGCTGGCGGTTGATCTATGACCAATCAATGTCTTGGAAGACACACATTGAATACATTGCAGCAAAGGGAGGTCATGCGATGGGAATATTAACTAAAATTAGTAATACTCGCTCAGGTATGCGGATAAATACTCTTATCTCAGTATATTTTATGTATATTCGCTCCGTGCTTGAGTTTGGGTGTGTGTTATACGCCTGGGAACCTGCCTACAAGATACATCCTTTGGTAGTCATAGAGAGACAAGCCTTGAGACTATGCTTAGGTGTCCCCAAGTTTGTTTCAATGAAGATCTTGTATCTTAAAGCTTGGCTTCCCTCTCTTGTGACCCGTTTTAAATTGTTAGCTACACAGGCATTTCTTACGCTCTATGAATCGCCGGTAAGGCGCTTAGAAACAGTTTTTATTGGCCGTCCTGACTTGTTTTTTGAACAATACTGGCCGAGATTTTGTATACCCCAAGTTCAGGTTATACAACGCCTTCTAGATGATTTAGATGTTCAAATTGATGCTGTTCCTTTAATCAGTACCATTAACAATGCTATTAACTACAGCTTAATAATATATTTCCGAAAAATTCAAAATTGATACCGCTCAGTTTTTTAGAAGCTATATTAAGAGATTACCTGGCACATACGCCAATACAAGCAGTCATAGCAACTGATGCGTCACAAAGGGAAGAAAAATATGGAATGGGTATTTTTTCTCCTGCCCTAGATTGGTCCTTTTCGCTTCGCCTTCCCGATTTTGTGCCCATATTTGAAGCAGAATTTTTTGCGATAACTCTAGCTCTCCGTAAAATAACTGCTTCAGTACGACCCTGAATAATTTTAACAGATTCACTGTCAGTATGTGCCTCCGTTACTGCAGATGAGAACTCGCATGCTCAAAGTGCTTTCAAAGCATTAGTTCCCTCGCATCTCAATCTGGTCAAACTGGTCGGGGTTCCTGAACATAAGGGCATTTATATGAAAGAAATGACAGATGCGTTGGCCAAGTCATCTTTAAATGGTCCTTTTATTGATGTATTACTGGTGTCGAAATTCTTGATAGGTGCTAGATTAGGAAGGAAACTACTGTTAGAGAAATTTTCTACACCTTCACTAACAGCCACACCAGAATTCAAGCACTTGTTATACCATTAGAATAGTAAAATATCTCAAACGCGAGGAACGGAAGTCGCAATCACTAGACTGCGCTGTCAAATTCTACAGCTGATTTTATATTTACACAGAGCTGGTCTGGCAGCCTCCCCTCATTGTCCTGTTTGTGGAGTAAATGAGTCAACTGAACATTATCTCATTTATTGTAATAGATTCTGTGCCTTACGTAAAAACACTTTAGGTACCGTTTGCCAACTTCTAGGAATAGATTTAAATGCTGAAAATGTGCTTTCTTTCGGGGCTTTGTGTCTAGGCCACAGCGACGGGAAGATGGTTGACGCATTGCAGGAGTTCGTCAAAAGTGCAAAGAGGTTTAAGTGTCGGAATCATTGTTCGGTAGATTTTGAAATTTCCAAATTCATATTAAATCAAATACGACACTCTATTGCATTACACCACATATTACTGACAATTCAACCATCAAGTACGTCTTGTTGCATCTTTCTTTTATTTCTCGTAAATGTATTATTTTTAATCTGTTATTAAATAACAAATTCATGAAAACTATCCGGTTCTTGGCCAACCGCCCAGCGTGTATATGTGCCACATCGTCAAGGATCCTGTCTTGTCTTGTCTTGTCTTGTCTTGTCTTGGAAGAATGCCAGCACGATCCCATGCATTGAGTATGAACCATCGGAGAAGGAGAAGAACGTGTCTAGGGTGCGTCAAGCTCGTCGGGTGCTTGTGCTCGAGCTTCCGAGGCATTTACCTAGCCGGCGAAGTCCTGTTTCCTACCGCCGAGGCTTTTGCTGAGTCCCTTGCACGGCGTACTTCCCTCACAACACTCTCATTTGGCTGGTGGCAGATGACGATGAAGAAGTATGGCTGCGCACTTTGCAATAGGTTGGAAGCACTCAGCCACCACTCGTTACGAACTTCATAATGTGTAGCGCCTGCCTATACACAATTCGCTATTTGTGACGCCTGGTTGTCAATTTACTCTTCCAACGCTGCATAACGTTTGTTAACGCGGTCCCTTCCCGACGTAACGCCCGTATGCGGTCTTTTTGCAAAGAAGTTTCAAGGACAGGCATGGGCTGCCACAGAGACGACCCAGGTTGGAAGCCCGTTGTATCCTGCCCATCTTGTCTCATTTCGTGGGGTAGTGCTTTTGGACGCAGGCGGCGGCTTTGGCGGACAACTACAAGCACCCTTGTTGGAATCTTATGACCAGTCTTGTAGTAAAGCATATATGTAGAATAGAAAGTGAACTATTTGCAGTCGTGTTCGAAAATTGTTGACAAGTTGGAGTGCTAAATGCATCATACTGAGAAACAGCAGTAAGCGGGAACGAGTCAAATCATATGCAATAGCTTGAAAAAAAAACTTATTCATCGTGGTAAGCAACCAACAATAGGAAGCAGTATTCAAACTTTAATCATCGTAATGAACACACAAACGGCTAAGCGCAAAGTCCATGAAACAGAGCCCTAAAAATGTACAGCTCCACTGGAAGCCCGTAACACGTGCTACTACATGTACTAACACAAACCCACACACTCATTAAACTAAACATAATTTACATGATGATGTATACGCAAAATATACATACCATCTAGAGCATGCCAGTATATAGATACATCAGATGCTGAGACACCAGCTACTTACATAGTTGCGTAGAGATAGCAGGAGAGTTTTATAAACAACCCATGCACACTGGGACATGTGCATACACATTATATGCATGTGGCAACCATTGTTTGATAACATGGCCACAAGAACGAGGTCAGGCGAAAAACCGCACCACTCAGGTCTGCCGCACCCGTCTATCGACCACCGACAGGAAACGGCATGACCACTGCCGCAGAAATTTCTCTTCTCCAAAGGACATCCATATATTTCACCGACAGGAAAGACAAAACTTCAGAGTACAATCTTTCTATAAGTAGATACAAAGCACGGCGACCGCGGCCCACTGCAGTGGCCTCACATCTGTTAGGCCACCAAAATCCCCCGCAGCAATTAGAATGCGAACGAAGCAACTGCGTGAGCAACGATAAGAATTAACAAAACGATTAACTCCTATAGACCACGAAAACCTGCGTTCGTGGCTCTCCGAAATACCCTTGCAATTACACATTCATATAGCACATGCTTGTTTGAGTCTTGTAGTGGGCAATTAGAGCAAGTAGAAGATGGGACGATGCCCCACCTCTCCAGTCTGTCTTGTGTTGAGGGTACTTGCAATCCCAGACGCCACATGAAGCCGCGGAGATGACCGTGCAGAAAGGGTGCCGTTATAGCGCTCCCCGAGACAGCAGAACTGGAATGGAAGCTGCAGGGCTGCCGTTATATCTACAACACGGTTTTCTATTATGTCTACATCGGGACTAACCTGCTGTGCATGGCAACAAAATTCTTCAGCCCTAGAGTGAAATACAAGTGTGTAAAAACTTGCGGCGTGGGATGGGGTCGTGCTTCCACTAACAAATAGATTATTTTGGTACCTAACGAACGAGTATCACGCAAGATCACATGTAGGGCACTGATCAGCGTGTAGCAAGTGAAGTTATAATAGTAGAGCAAGCAGCCGGCAGCGAGCAGCCACGGATTAGAATGCACGTGAATCCACCTATGTTGCGAGGTTGCGCCAGCACAGCGCGACGAACCATGTCTGTGTCACTGGACCAGAAAAACGATCCATAAAAGAATTGAATCGATCAAGTTACTCGAAAATGGGGGTTGCACAACATCACAAACGTATACCATGCACGCCTGCCAAATACAGTCTGTGCTGGTAGCGTCTTTTAAACTAAGGTAAATCTTACTCTTGCGCTTGAAACAGGGAGATTTATTGCATACTAGGCATTCAAACAGAAACGTCTATTGCATGTAACAGGAGTGTACAGCTGCACCGGTAACAAAATGGCTTCAGCTGGTCGCACAAACAACCAAGCACTGGGACGACGTTACTTACAGCACTGCAATACAATCTCAGATCACTTGTAGAAACAAAAAGAAAACCAAACACGAGAAGCACTAAGTTTAAATCAAATTAAATTCAATTTGTGAAGGAAAACAACGTATTTTTGTGGTTTAGAATAAACTGTGAGCAATTTAGGGCACCGTACCATGGGAGAGTAACAAGCTCTATGTTAAAGGGCCCCTCACCAGGTTTGGTAATTTTGATCTGACAAGCGCAATGCGTAGACGAGGCGTTCATGATCACGTCTGCCAAAATTTGCAATGCTACGCGCCGCGGAAATGGGTCAAATTTCAAGATGAACGCTGCTCCCCTTTCCTTTTGCGGGCGCGCACCCGGAGAATGAGGGCATGACGTGCACATATGAATCTGTGCGTATCGCTATCTATCTATCTATCTATCTATCTATCTATCTATCTATCTATCTATCTATCTATCTATCTATCTATCTATCTATCTATCTGTGTGTCTGTCTGTCTGTCTGTCTGTCTATCTATCTATCTATCTATCTATCTATCTATCTATCTATCTATCTATCTATCTTTCTATCTATCTATCTATCTATCTATCTATCTATCTATCTATCTATCTGTCTCTCTGTCTGTCTGTCTGTCTGTCTGTCTGTCTATCTATCTATCTATCTATCTATATATCTATCTATCTATCTATCTATCTATCTATCTATCTATCTATCTATCTAGCCGCTTAGGACATTTAGCTCTTCTGGCCGTCTCAATGGTGGTATCGATACCAAAATTAGTATGGCATAACATGACTTAGGGAGGAGCACAAATGTCTAGTAATAACATGAAAATAACTATATGCATGTCAAGAATGTCATGTTCTCTATTTCATGGTCTTGCTGCGCTTGCGGTGGTTTTGTTCACATCACGTTTTGTAAAAATGGTATAGTATGACATGACTGCAGCGTGAGCATAAGTGACAGACCTTAATGTGGAAATCATGACATGCATGTTTTGATTTTTATCATATTGTTACGCACGCCTGTGAAAAAAACGAAGATGGGCGAACAAGCTGGCTGCCCGAAGCTAGAGGAAGAAAGAAGATGACGACACTGCGATCATCAACCTGTTGGCCGCTCCGGCGCTTCTAGTCATAACTATACGCCATGCTCATGGTGCGCTCGTCGTCGTTTCGCTAGCGTCGCATATACGAAATATGGTGATACGGGACGTGAGTAGATGACGAATGCATATGAGTGCTGCAAACATGATAATCATGACATGAGACTCATGTAAAACATGACTACATGCTACCCTCATAGCATGCTCGCAGCCGTTTTGCTAGCTTCAAATATACGAAATTTAATATTAGTTGATGTGAATGTAAGGCGAAAATAAATGCCACGTCCAAGTATAGTAATCATGATATGCGTATCATGTAAAACTTGACTACATCCTCGGCTCATATCGCGCTCGCAGCCGTTTCACTGGCTCCACATATGCCAAACTTGGTGTCACGTGTCGTGAATAGACGACGAAGGTAAATGACACGCTCTAACACAATAGTCAGTGCGTGAAAGTCATGTGCGGCATTATTTTCATCCACCTCGTAACGTTGTGCTCATTTTGAAGTGACATATAGACCTTCCTCCTTCGTGCTTCACGTATTGTCAATTCCCACAGTACGTGGGATCTGCCATTTTTTTAGCACCTTGGGTCAACACGAAAGCAAGAGCCCGTGATGGGTTTCGATTCGGCGCATCCGCCCTGGCACGTCGCAACCGTCTTGGGCCGCAAGGAGCTTGGAGACTCAAGAAAAGAGGAAATCCCAAAAAGGACGAAATCATCCTCTCCGTAACAAAGCTCCTATGTAGGGTTGGCCAAGAAACGAATTATTTATGCACAAAACTCAATTTTAAAGAATTGTATGATTTGTGAATGATACAATAGTTAGATTAAACTATATAATGCTAATTAAGATACCTGACATTATTACCAGCCTATTTGCTTGGAAAAAAAATAACAGCAAAACAGAGATATTGGCGACAATCGGCGAATGAGGAGGCTTCAGGAGACCCTATGCGTAAGAAGAACGAATTTTCGTTGTTGTTCCTTAAGGGATGGATTGCTGTGGCGCCGTAATGGGATATTAACATTGCTGTTTTGTACGTTTAACGACCAAAGCAACAGTATGCTGTTGAGGCATAGCCGTGAAATAGGATGGGCGGCGTCATTCTATGTTTTAGGCCTTGTTTCAATTACATAAATACAAACAAAGAGGACAAACACAACAACCATTTGACAGTCCAAGGTGGTGCCATCTACATGTCGAATGTAGGAGGGTTTCTTGAAAGGCCAGTCGGTACCGGATACTGAGGGGGAAACAGCGCAAAGACGGGACGAAGTAACAGTGATCGCGCAACACCTAGCTTGTGTTTTGTGGTCGTTCTTACTGCAACAGTTTTTGCATTGTTTGTCCCTCAATGTCGAATGTAAAATCGACTGCCCAGTTGCACTCTCACATACGTCTCAGGCCTCGTTTCTGAAGTATAGGCACGCCCATTTCTGTATGCCGGTCAAAGTCACTGCGCGAGTTATTCGCGTGCTCTATTTCAGACACTGGCCGCTCCCTCTCGAAGCGCCCCATCGACTGGCGCTTTCGCAACCTCCTCGAAGTGGGCGCATTGGCAGCTGTGTTTGCGTGTCGACGATGGGCAACAGATCTGTCTTCGCCAGCCGACGCGCGCTCGACAAACACGCGCAGTATATACATCCACGTTGAGTTCTCCCCTCTTCTTCCCCCTCCATAGATTCACTTCCTAACTACTAAACCGACACACATTTTCGGGTTCTCAAAAACAACGCGTTCGCTTGTGCGCTTCGACGACGTGTTTCGCCGTCTGCCACCGGTGTACTTGTAAAGTGTCGACAGATACCCATGACGTCCTCTGTGACGTAAGCGGAGGACACTGCACGTCAGCGCGTGCCTTTTCTGTTTGCGTACCCGTCTTGTCACTTGCATGTGTTTCTTTTTTCAATGTGTAAGCATTTCTACGCGCGGGATCGACGAGAAAGCTGAACACGTTGGGCCGTCTATCTGTCACGTAAAAGGTATAGAGGTTACGATGCTCGACTGCTGGCCCTCAGGTAGCAAGTTCGAATCCCGACCACGACGGCTGCATTTTCGATAGAGACTAGATGCTAGAGGCCTGTGTGCCTATATTTAGGTGAAAGTCAGAGACCAAAATGTTTCTTTTCAACCTCTATTTCACATGTGTCACTTTCTTTCTTTCGTGTATTTCTTTGCCTTTCTATCTCTCGTGTCTTTATTCACCCTGTTTCTCTATTTTCGTTTTTCGCTTGCTTTCTTAGCCTTTTTCTCACTTTTATCATGCTCCGATTCGCCGAGAACGGTCATCGTTTAGCGATCGCCCCTATCGTATTCAGTCGTTGGGCTTGTCCAATTGCTGTCGCGCACAGCCCTCTGCGGTTTTTTGCCGACATCACAGTTTTCGTCAGAGATTACCTCAGCCAATCACGACGCTGCACATATCATTGGCAAAACCGGTTGGCCAATGGGAAAACGGACTTGCGAAGGAGCCCACGGTTTCAGCGTGGTCTTGTTGTTACCTGATCGTGTCTGATTTTTAAATTATTTTTTATTGGCAAAGATATTTGGCTGTTGTGAGTCGCAACTGTTGCGAGTCGAAGCAGAAAACTAGTATCGTCATAGCTGGGTGTGTACCATAGAAATCGGGTGAATCACGCCACCCGTAACTGGTACAATATGAATGACAAAGGCAGCAGCGAGACCAATAAATGGCTACGGAGGGACGACTGCGAGGCGTAGAATCTTCAGTACTTACAAAATGACGAGAAAAGGCAACGGCGGCTGCCAGAAGGCCTCGAAGCATTGGAAAATTTACGTCCACTACTGCGTGCCCGTGTTGTGTCTGTGACTGTCTGTGCTTCAACTCGAACCTCTCGGTCCTTAGGGTGAACGTATAAACAGCTTAGCATTCCCTATATACAACCCAGCAACAACGTAGAAGTAACCTACAGAACCTGCATCACCTAGCTGAGGCATAGAAACATCCTAAAAAGAACGAATTCATTCTTCGAAATCACCCAGTTTTGCTGTTTCGAGCCTTGCGCTGGTTCGCGCAAGCTTCGCCAATTCTTTTGTCTTAGTGCTTTTTCCTTTAGTGATAAATCAGCGACTCAACTAACACTTCATTCCCCGGAGTCTATCCGCGACCAATATCGCTTCTTTTATTTTGATACACGCCCGGGCTGGTTCAACTCAACCCTGCGCCCGCATATCGATGGGGGCGAAAGGCAAGAAAACGCTGGTGTACTTCAATCTATGCGGACTTCAAAGAACCCTAGGTGCTCAGAATCAATCTTCAGTAGTCTCCCGCTGCTGCGCGCTTCATAATCATATCATGGTGCTCCCCAAGCAAATACCCCGGATTAAAACTTTAATATTTCGCCGACGAGCTAGCAGAAATGAAGCATGGGGGCACACTTTCGGCCGCAATCTTTTCTCATTCCCTTTAACAGCAAAAAAAAAAAAGACTGGATTACCTTTTCGCGACAATCTTTGCAAGCATGTGGGCACGGACGCGCGGAGTGTCGCAAAGTGCCAGCTGCTTCGAAAACCACCGTTCGTGGAAAGAGAGTGTTGCCTCATCATCAGTGCAGCGAGCTTTTTCGTCGCCTAAGTGATGGATCACCCCTGTCACGAGCGTTCGGGGTGCGGCTTTGCTTTTAACGAGATAACCGTGTCGTCAAATATATTCGTGTGCTCTGGGCCACATAGGCGCCCGGTGTATGCTTTGGCGCCTTACTCGAGCGTAAAGAGTGGTTTCCTGTTCACGAATAAATGCATGAATTTTGATGTGGTACTGGCTCGGCAAAGCTATATGGGGAATTTATTATAAGTTTAAGATATAGGACGCGCATATGATTTCTTCTCGTGTCGAGATTTCTTTGGAGAGGAATCCAACGAATTAAGCTAGATTATGTTCTGCAACGAAAACATTGTCCAGCTGTCGTTTACAAAATTTTTTGTCAGCCACCTTTTCTCCCCGTAAATATTTTCGTTTTTCAGCCAAACAAGGTTGTTTTATTGAATTATTGATTTATTGAGTTATTATAAATCATTTGTTTTGCCTTTCTGTATCACAGGCCGCTTCCACCGTTATTTTACTTGGCACTTTCAGTGGCGAATAGTGCGTAGACTTTTTATAAATGAAGGAATTACTAAACAATTCTACCGATTTACGAAAAGGCAGATTGTTACTAACAACTGCGTGAGAATGCAGCAAGTTTGCGGCGGCTGCATTTTCGATGGAGGCGGAAATGTCGTAGGCCCGTGTGCTCAGATTTGGGTGCACGTTAAAGAACCCCAGGTGGTCAAAATTTCCGGAGCCCTCCACTACGGCGTCTCTCATAATCATATGGTGGTTTTGGGACGTTGAACCCCACAAATCAATCAATCAGAATACAGCAAGTACTGCGGATCATGTGACATTCTAACTCGAGTATGCTAAAACGCATCTTAATCAGGCTTAGTAGCTGTATATATTCATTTATCAGCGATGTTCTTACTGTGCTTATACTCAGACTACCAACTATAACAAAACGGTGTTTTTTTTTGTCATTTCTAACTTTGGGACGTCCCGATCGTGTCTTAAAATGCAAGCCCATCGTCTTGTGCAGTCGTTCTCAATATGAATTGCAACACGGCGGCTGCATTCGAAGTGGCTCCAAGCCTGAGCCATAAAATCCGGCAAACGTTAAGTGGGTTCAGAAAGTGCATGCCAACTGAAAGTGTTCAGTCTGCCATACTTTTTTTTCTATTTCAGTGCCGCTCTGCAGTGCTGGCGCTATTTTGAGCATGGACAGAAGGTTGCAACTGATATTGTGCGCTACTGTGAATGTTACGACTATAACAATCTTGCACTATGAAACCTTCCACCGTATGGCACAGTTTTATTTCGTCCTTGGTCCAGTTCGCCTCAGTACATAGGCTTGCTTCGATGTTTCATCCGAAAGCGATGTTCCTTTAGCTATCTGGTTCATGAAGGACAAAAAAGCCTCGCGTACGCCCCCGATTGATTACTCCATAACCACTGCGTCTAACTCAGTCTAAGTGCTGCTAAATATCGCCTAATTGTATTTCAGACATTTAATCAATCATTCAATCAAATATTTACTTTGATTTTTTTTTACAATTTGTAGGGGGTCCTTCAGTTACTATGTGTAAGATATAGGTACACCCCAATAATGTACCCATAACTATGTGCTGAATTTTGCGTTATAACGTTCTTGTTTGTTGTTTGTTTATTGCTGAAAGGCTCAAGCTTTGTGGGGGGGGGGGGGGGGTTGGGTGAAGGTGGAGCGAGTGCGCTAGGTGAAGGCCGCAAAAATTTGTCCCTAACTTGCTGTCATTGCTTTTGGGGAAAAGCTATGTAATTTCCATTTTCATCTTCTCGCTTTTTTATTGTGGCATTTTATGCGGCCACGGCTGCCTCACCGTCGATAAGTATGTAGTAATATGTTACCAAAAGCTAACCGTATAAGAGTTGACGAATGTTTGGCGCTTCTATGTCACTAGAAGCACATTTAAGGATCTAACAACGTAATAGACAAAACCGCTCTAGGGAGGTAATCTTAATGTATTCTGTGACACAACGGAACGAGACAATGCGAGAGGACGAGAGGGGGGGGGGGAATCTAAAAGATGCATGCATGCATGCATGCATGCATATGATGGAAAACTGTAATCTTATCAACGCATGACGAAATATGGAAATAATACACCGTAACATCAGTATTTTCAGACATTGTTTATAAATGCTTGAAGGTAAAGAGCGCGATGGCTGTGACAATTTTTTGTGTGATGTCTCGAGCGACGTTAAGCGTTCACGTAACTTATCAAGTCGATTGGTGGTTGCGGGTTGCTGTTTTCGCAACCTATCGGCACGGGATTGGAATAACTGAGGCACAAGAAAGGCTAACCTAATTCTTGTCCCCATCACTTACGTTTCGATCCAGTACAAGTCATTCGAAGACCATTCTGTATTCACTCTATTGGACAGAAAGGTGCCTGTTCATTCTGCACTATAGTTCTGTGCCTAAATGATTGACAGCACTGCCGTTTGCAGTTGCAATTCTCATGTCAGACACTTATATGAGCCCCGACGAATCCCGCGCGGCTTCCCCTTTTCTTGTTATGACGTTGCGACACTGTTATGCCGCCTTTGGTTGGGTGTTGCATTCACAAAGGTGTACTCCTTTCGCATTGGTATGGCAGACACTCCTACATGCGACTACTGCGGAGATGAAGAAACCATCGAACACGTCCTGTGCAGCTGCGCTTGCTACGACACACAGCGATGCCAGCTCCAGATGGTTTTGAATCGACTTGACCCCGGACCATTTGTGTGCAGAAGATACTAGGACCTTGGGCATCTGCCTCAGTTGCGCAGAAAGCAACTAAAGCACTGCTTCTTTACCTTAAATCAACAAACCTGAGCGACCACCTGTGAACTGTGTGTGCTCCCCGAGTGTGCTCGTGATTGTGTGTACCTTCTCATCTTTGTGCAACCTCTTTTCTCCCCTTTATCCCTTCCCCAGTGCAGGGTAGCAAACCGGATGTGCGTCTGGTTAACCTCCCTGCCTTTCCTTGTATCTTTATCTCTCTCTCTCTCTCTCCTACCATTCTCTTATAGAACTCCTACAAAGTAGCCCCTGGGTGGTTATTATTCTATCTACTTGTTGGGCGATGTTGTGCCAAGCAAATAGAAAAAAAAAAAACTAAACATGACATAGGAGCAAGTAACACTCAAAGTGTAAGAACAACGGTGGGCACAACTAGTCGTCAGTCGACAATAATCTGATCGACGTTGAAACGCGTCAGCTTCAGTAAATGACATTATTGATCGTTTTACTAATATATATCATATGGTCATTTCCTCTAGGATTACCTGCAACCAGACGCATCGCGCACGCATTGTTATAAGAAATGTCTAATACAAAGGGGAAGGTTCGTCAAACATTCGGACATGGTGTGGGCGAAGCTATAGTGAATAATATTTGCAGGTGTTTTACGTCTAGAAATTGCGATAAGATTGTGAGAGATGCCGCAGTGGAGGGCTCCGCAAATTGCAACCACTTGGCGTCCTTTGACGCGAGCCTCAACGCAAGTACACGGGCCGCAAGCGTTTTTGCCTGCATCGAAAATTCCTTCTTTTTTATGGGGGGGGGGGGGGGGGAGGGTTACGGTAGAGCCCATTTGCATCCAAATAATGTAAGGAGCACGCGCGTTGATACGCGCAAGATGGAGTGCGGAACATTGATAGGGCAACCGCAGTATGTGTTTAACTTGACAAGGCCAATGCATTCGCGATGCTGCAACACTGCTGCAGCTTGACCACCTTTCGTGCCTTCCACCGAACTCTTACAATCACGTAAATTCAGCGGACGCGCCATATAAGTTAGGCAAGCCGCTGACAGTATTTACTATGTCTGTTCCAAACAGTTGTCTAAGGAAAGTGCCCTCTTTCTCCGTTACATTCTTCTGTAGGGTAATCAGACAGAAACATCAATTTGTTGCCTACATGTATGTGTGACAGCTTTTTTTATTGTATAATCAATCAGTATTACGTAATGCAGAAGGGCTCCAAGGTCGACTTTGGTTGCTTCTTGATTGATATGACAAAACAGCGCACCCTATACGGGACAGGTAAAAGGTGTTGTGTTCTGTGTGCTCCAGTGTGTCGTGGTAGACGCTGTTGTGTCACAGTGTTAATGATGATACGGTAGCTTCTGTAACAAATCATGTGTTACGTAAACTCATATCTGCCTGTATTAGCCATCAAATTCCATCCTTTGTGCTACGTAAACAAGCCGATATTTGTAAGCGTAATAATCGTGTGACGTGCTATACGCTACTTACTGATCGCGATTCGGCCCAGTCTGGATCAAATTTCTCAACACTAATTTGTTCCATTCTGCAGCTTGGAAAAAAGAATCAATCAAGACTGATAAATTAGAAGCTGATCCGTCCCGATTGCGATCACAAGTGACCATGTGAAACTGGTATTAGTCAATGCTATTTGGCGATCAGCGTTCGACGAAATAATTCACTTCACAACGTTATTGGTATCCATTAACTGCTGTTGAACCAACCGCTCACAGTAGGGGCATTCAAACGCTGTTCGATATGCATTCGTGCACCATCATAGCTAACCAGCAAAATCAGCTTTCATTATTGTGGCCTCTTCCAGGCAAAATCGTTGTTTCTTTAAAGGTGCAGCCTCCTAAAGGATTTCAGCTGGCTTAGTGTGGCTCACAGTAATTCCTTTTGCTGGACGTAAGATTGCTGCCCTTCACGTGGACGTTCAACTGAAGGGGCCAAAGCCTCTCAGTCACCGCAGAAATCACAAACGCAAATCAACGTCGTCAACCTCACGTTTCTTAGCGTGGAGCCCGTTGTTGGGCGAGGGTAGGATCAAGTACACAAAAGTACGTAACGGGCCGGTATGAAACAAATCTGGAATACGTAGCTGTCCCGCCATGTACAGCTAAGTACGGCGCGGGTCTTGGGATGGTGCATCATAAGTCGGGGCAGTCCCGCAAAATTCGAGACTGTTGGTAACCCTATAGTGGCGTGGCGTGGCGGCGAAATGCGAACGAAACGAGAAAGTGGTGCCGTTCCTTTTACGGCCTACGCACTCACACGAATGCGTTTATCTTTATTTTGCGCTTTCTTTTTGATGCGGAGCAGCTTGAAACAGGTGCTTCTTCCATCCCTCCCGTGGCATCCACACCCTCTGCGCCTCCTCGCCTTTTCTCTCTTCTTTTACACTCCCACCCTCTCTCTACGCTAGCAATCCTCTACTCTACGGAGTGGTGCGCACGACTGATGGTGCGACAGCTGCACACTAGGGGCGCCGCGGTATAGTTCCACGGTATAAAGTGACAGCGCCCGTACGCCTCACGCACACGACAAAATATTGTGTGCGTGCCTTATACTACCCCTAAAATATTTGTTTTATTATTAAAAAAACTTGATGAAGACGTGCAGAAACCACACGCAGTTTCAGTTTTCGAATTCCACCAGCAGTACAATTGTCATCACATCCACCAACTAGCATTGTGGGCATTCATTTCACTGATGGAAGGAGATTGAATGTAGATCAAAAAATTCTATATTAAAAAAATTGTACACTTTCTAGAGTACCTGCTGCAAGGTTAGACTCTTCAAGACGGTATACGTTTTTTATTGCGACACAAAACTGAATAGCATTGAAGGATTGTAGATAGTTCTTTCAATACCTTACTGAAAGCTTTTTGAGAACAGCCGCAATAGACGCCATTCAGATATCTGAATTCGTTTTTGTTTATACCTTATGATTTGGTGTTTTTTTCTATGAGTCAGAAAGTATCACTCAATAGTGGCTAAGCCTTCGGGCGAGAGTTTCTCTCATTCCGGCTCTCATCGCCAAATTTCACCTCACAAACCTGCGACGAACTTTACTCACAAAGAGACAAGCCAAAAGATATGGGATGCGTATGCCACGGTCATCAATCACCACAGCGTTTACAACATACGAGCCAAAACAGGTGACATCGCGTAGGATATCATGCGCAGAAACTCCGCTCCTGTTTATTTTCATTCTCTGCCAATAATACCTTATCTCTGGTAAAGCTACACCGTGGTGCATGCGCGTTGCGCATCGCTAATGGACGAGTCTCTTTATTCGTGGAAAGCTTCGTCGATGTCACAGCTACTGCTGTGGTCGTGCGAAAAAAAAATAGCACTGGCTAGGGCTTGGTTGTTCAAGAATATATGTAGTGTAAGCTACAGACGGACAGACGAACTAACCACGGACGCATGGTAGGACGACCTGACGAACCAAGGTTGGACAGTAGTGCTGGCGAGGGAGTGATTTCATGCGAGCCAAGCGGCAACACACAAGTGACACGTGACTCCAGGAGCTTCCAACATTTCGACGAGCCAACTGTGCGCCGCGTTACGTCACTGCTCCTCGCGCTTGCGCAGAAGTTATTACCGTAAGCCACACAAAACGGCTCAACCTGGCCCATTGTAGGTTACGCTACAAAAATCAGGACCAAGACAAATCTCAGCGTTAGACTGTGCTGTTTGATTGATTGATATGTGGGGTTTAACGTCCCAAAACCACTATATGATTATGAGAGACGCCGTAGTGGAGGGCTCCGGAAATTTAGACCACCTGGGGTTCTTTAACGTGCACCCAAATCTGAGCACACGGGCCTACAACATTTCCGCCTCCATCGAAAATGCAGCCGCCGCAGCCGGGATTCGGACCCGCGCCCTGCGGACTGTGCTGTTTGTTCGACAATGAGCTGCCTCGCCGAAGTTGTGCATATCTTTCTAGCTACCATTGCGATGCGCTTTCGTAGAGGTTGAAATAGGGAGACCGGGTGTATGTATGTATGTATGTATGTATGAATGAATGAATGAATGAATGAATGAATGAATGAAAAACTTTGTTCTGGCAAATGAACTTTCCCGACGAAGGTGCAGCTGTCAGCTGAGGACCTCCAAAGCCTTTGCTCGAAGCTGGAAGAAAGGCTAAAGCCGGTCGAGACAGCTCAGGACAGACAGAACAGGAAAACTAAGCAAAAGAAACAGCCATGTAGGCTAAGCGCCCATCGCAATTTTTTTTCCTGCTCACCCTCTCTTTCGGATGACTGCAGCACATGCTCTCTGAAGCGCCACTCCACGTTTGTTTACCCTAGGGCAACGGAGAAACATCGGAATCCTTCTGGCTCTTCAATGTCGGCCATGGCTGCGGAGGAAAAACAGCGCCTCCCCCGCATGGGCTCTGGGGCTGATCCGTCTTTTTTCGTCGCGCTATAGTTAGGGCTTTTCTTACTGCCTGGCCTATTTTACACTCAATAATACAGTGAAAAAACAATGATTCTTCTGAATTCCTACGTAAACATCGAACTACAGTAAACAAAATAAATTCGACGCCCTATCAGTGCTGTGAGGTGGTTGGCCAGCTAAGCTGTGAGATCTGCGTCTCGTGTAGCCGAAGTTGTCATGGTAAATTTAGTCATTTATTTTTTTATTTTTTATTTATGTATTTATTTATTTATTTATTATTCATACAAGTACTTTACATGACTACGTGGTAACACAATGTGGGAGAGAGGGAGAACATTTTGTTTGTTTAGGAGCGATCAAAGCAAACGAAAAGTGATCAAATGAGAACCATGATTGTGTATACGCAATGCCTTTGTTGCAAGAAATTTAAACGGCTAGTAATAAACACTGAGATATTAAAATGGTAATAGAAAAATTGGCGTATCACACGTATAGCGAGAACCGATGGCATGCGAAGCGCGAAAGAGGAAGGTTGATATCTTAATTTAAAGTCAGCACAACGTTATGAGGTAGACGTAAATTATGCCGTAAATGACTTCCATGCCATCATTACTATGTTAACGCCTGGCATTTGTGTTAGTCGTCCATTCACATCAAGTAATACTAAATTAGGTATATGTGAAGTTATAGAAACAGCCGCCAGCGTGCTATTAGCGTAGCGTGTAGTCATGTTTTACATAACAGACATGTCATGATTATCATGCTTGGACATGCTATTTACCTTCGTCGTCCGTTCGCTTCACGTATTACCAAATTTGCTATTTGGGAAGCTAGCAAAGCGACCGCCAGCACTCCATGAGCGTGGCGTGCATTCATGACTTACAAGACATGCATGCCATGATTTCTCTGTTAGGGCCTGTCACTCACGTTTGCCATGCAGTCATGTCATACCATACCATTTTTGCAATGTGTCATGTGAACGAAATCACCTCAATATGAGCAAAAGCATGCTGTGTAAAGCATGACATTCATGACATACGGGTCACAATTTTTGTGTTATGACTTGTAAATTATGCTCTTCATACCGTTATGTTATGCCACACCAATTTCGGTATAGATGGCATTATCGAAACAGCCATGAGAGCTAAACGTCGTATGTGGACAGACAGACAGACAGACAGACAGACAGACAGACAGACAGACAGACAGACAGACAGACAGACAGACAGACAGACAGACAGACAGACAGACAGACAGACAGACAGATAGATAGATAGATAGATAGATAGATAGATAGATAGATAGATAGATAGATAGATAGATAGATAGATAGATAGATAGATAGATAGATAGATAGATAGATAGATAGATAGATAGATAGATAGATAGATAGATGTCAAAGTGGCCGAAGTTTGGTAAGAATGGACTCGAATTTCAAATCTTCAAATCACATGCACCAGCTGTAAGCCGTGTGACGTCACTACGACTGAGGCATGCTCAGCGTAAGGCAGATGAAACTGCTCAACCTCGGTCAGTGTAGCTTACGGGACCATACACAAAACTTTAGGGACCACACACAAATCCTGCTTACTCCTGAATATGATATCTCAAGTGGGAGAAACATACGGAAAAAACATGCGCTTTAATTGAAGCAAAGAGTTGCTCTTGAGTGCGTCTAAACTAATGCGTATTTGAAGTACGCCAAGTTTGACGGGGTCCTCATCATTACTGCTCTGAAGGGTGTTCTTTCTGTCACAAAGAGGCCTCGAACTCAATCCTAAATTGCACGCCGCTCAATCCAAGGCTGCGCGCCAACGTTTAACGAATAATTTGTCGGAGTTTATTATGTACTTCGTTACCTCTAGGAAGTCAGTATTGCAAACTACTGATATTTATAGTAATCAATATGCTACTAATGTGTCCTAAATATTCAAGTTGTGTTTTCGCGACATTTTTGTCCATTTTAGTAAAAGTTTGTGTAGAAAAGGTAGCGGCCGTACAACTGGTAGCAGTATTTCTTAGTTAAGGTATTGTATTGTTCCTTGTAGACTTCTTCGTACTTATTAAGACAGTACTAATGATTCCCGAGTATTGAAAATTTAGTGCACACCATTCTCAGCAATTTTAGTTAATGTGTTCATACTGCAGTATTTAAACACAAAGGCCATTGAGCTAGTAGTAGAAATTCGTCACTCAAGGGACTCGGACTCTCTTTACGTGTTCCAGTATACTGGTGGCCAGCTCAAGGACCCGATACATATGTTGCGCGGGATGGTTGACGTGCCGTCGGTTGTGGCAATAGATACTTAACGAGAAGGGAAGCCTATGTGCCCACGTTATAACGATTGCCAGAACGAAGAAATCATCGGGAGAGACGGTGCAATGCTTCCGACTGATGAACCACTTCGCTCAACCGAGCGGAATTGCGGAAACTATGACGTCATAGGGCACTCAAAGCAATTGGCTGGCTGCTTATACTCTTGATTTTAGTAGCGTGTCGCACAATCGCGCCAGTAAAACGTGCTTAGGCGCACGTGCTGCCCACTTGAGAACGACCGCTGGAGTGTTGCACTGCTTTATCCTTACTCGGAAAGCATTAAAGACCATCAGTATCCTGTAGCAACGATTCAGCATACGGGTAGGAAGAGCTGAACTGTGTAGTGCGCTGTGCGACAAAGCCATAATACCCATTTCATCGCGGCGCGTTTGCGATATATATATATATATATATATATATATATATATATATATATATATATATATATATATATATATATATATATATATATATATATATATCATTTGTTGATTAGCCCTGACGAAGACCGGTCCACCAATCACAGGTGTTAGAAAATAAAATTAAGGAAACCGCTAAATTGTGCTTTTTTTCTTTCAAAGTCATACACAAGTCATACATAGCACCAATTTGCTGGGTCGGATGTTCTTTATCTGACTTCCTCTTTCTCTTCTGCCAACGACCTAGGTGAGCTCGCGCCAGTACCGGAGCGCCGCTCCTGCTTCCTCACACTTGGCCACGCTGCCAAATTGAAAGGCCAGCCGCGAAATAACCTCCAAAGGGCGGCATTGACTGTTGCGCGCTGGTCTCTCTTGACAACGCAGCAAGCTGGTCTGCAGAAGGGCCAGCGATATCTCTGGCGGGCGGTACTAGCTGTGCCTGGGTGGTCTTTCTTTGACACGCCACGACAGGACGTGTCGAGATGTCGAGGTCTCAGGTAGCCGGCTGCCGAAACAGGGCTGTTTATTGTTTCAAGGCTGCGCACTAGGGCCACACTTGAGAGGTCCAATAATTGTGGTCCTCCATTCGTATGGGCAGTAGTATGCATGAGCTTGTCAGGCATGAGCAGATCTAGACATTCCATGTGGTCAAGCAGTGGCGAGTTCATAGGCGGCCTCGCCAAAAGCTCTGGCTTGTAGGTGTCTGGTGCAGGTAGTGGTAATGTAGCTTCTTCCATCTGTGGCAAAGAACACGGCTGGCGAACGGTTATGGCCGCTACGGAAGAGGCACTGTGTGTTTAGAAAAAAAAATGGCAGCATATCCACGGAGTGAATGATGGAGAGTGAGATGAAGCATCTATCCGTCCATTCGTTCTTGCTTCCATCCGTCCATGCGTCCGTCTGTGTGGCAACCCGTGCGTCCATCCGCCCGTCCGTGCGTACGTCTGTTCGTGCGTTTCCCGGTGTTCGTCCATGCATCCGCCCCTGTGTCCATCCATGCATTCATCCGTCCGTGCAGCCATCTGTGCGTCCGTCCATGCATCTGTCTGTGTGTCCGTTCGTCCACCTATTCAACACTCCAAGTACCACCATCTCTAATCTTTTCAACATATATTCCTCATATAGAAGCACCACAATCCAGTGGACATGCCAAAGACTAAAGGAGAGGTGGCACAGCACACTTTCTTACGGCTTGCGCTTCGCGTCTGCTTCCCACCTTTAACCACCTCGAGTTCATGGTATATACTAGTTCACTGTATTCATGGCACTGCGGCCCAACGCTCGCTAAACCTTTCTGAAACAAAGGAGGTTACGTCCAACAAGTATAACGTAGCAACCTTTTCTTGTCAGATACTGCCTAATGTACATGCCAATGGGGAATGAGAAACAGGGGAATTCGGCGTTTAGTTAACGCAAACGCTGCGATTTTTTTATTGTTCAACAACGCACAGGAGAAATCTCTCACCGGCACCCCTTTGGAGGTCAAAGCGTAAAACATGTTACGTACTACGAGGGATGAACGGGTGCCGCGTTAAGAAGCTTCGCCCCTAAAATGGCTTTACTATTGTTTACGGTGCACGTGGTGCTCCTGTAATTCACGGGACGGCTTTAAGCTCTCCCCCACTAGAGTAACTATATATATATATATATATATATATATATATATATATATATATATATATATATATATAGTACTCTAAATTTAGAGTACTCGGTACTCTTCTATGGGAGAGCTGAAAGCCGTCCCTGATCTACGTTCAGAAAAGCGTTTGAAACACTGGAACGGTGAGGAACAGGCCTACTTACATTTGTCGCACTTGCTGGTGAGGCCGCTTTATGCTCTAGGTAGTACGTATAAGGCGCGGCACGGGTGACTGTACTGAAAGGCGGCCTTCGTAGTTACGCTGGTCACACCCTTAATTTCGCGCCTCGTTTTTCGATAAGCGATGACACCTCGATTGTGGCCCCGCCGCGGTGGTCTAGTGGCTAAGGTACTCGGCTGCTGACCCGCAGGTCGCGGGTTCGAATCCCGGCTGCGGCGGCTGCATTTCCGTTGGAGGTGGAAATGTCGTAGGTCCGTGTGCTCAGATTTGGGTGCACGTTAAAGAACCCCAGGTGGTCAAATTTCCGGAGCCCTCCACTACGGCGTCTCTCATAATCATGTGGTGGTTTTGGGACGTTAAACCCCACATATCTATCTAACCTCGATTGTGGGCTTATCGGAGATGAGTCGTCTATGATATTTCTACCTTATAATTTATCAAGGTCACTTTTTGTTTCACTGATTGCCTAGATAGGACTGAATGGCAGTCGTTGTTACTTGTAGCAACGGAAGCGTTGAGCCGATCCTGTTCTTGGCGTGGAAGAGAGACACAGTTAATAGAAAGCATTGCACAATTCAATTGAAAGAAAGAAGGAAGCAAGCAAGCAATGAAGTAACAACGAAAGGGTGAAGATGTAATGAAAAAAAGCAGGAAAATAGAAGGAAACGAAGAAAAAGAAAGAAGAAAAAAGATGGAAGAAAAGAAGCAACGAAACAACACAACGAAGAAATAAAAATAAAAAAAGAAATAAACTGAAGAAGGAAGGAGCGAAAAAAAAACTCAACAAACAAGAGGGAAATACAGAAAAAATAGAAAGAAAAAATCAACAGAATGAAAAAAAAGAAGGAAGGAAGGAAATTCAAAAAGAGGTAGAAATAAATGCACAGAGAAGGTAGTATCAGGCACCTATACCGAAAGCTTCATTTGAGAATATTTTTCCGACAGTGCAAGATTCACCTGTTTTGTTTGGGTTTTTTAAACCATACATGCAGGAAATACACGTTACGGTCGGAGCCTTCCTTCTTCAGCGCCTCTGAATGAGCAATTGGTTAATACAGTTTAATAAACAATACTAAGTTGGCCTTGTGGGGCTAAGTATGCCCTAGCTTTAACCTCTCGGAAAACAGACGAAATAACATGTGAAACGTAAATGCAGGCCATTGAATACGTACGCCATTGGCTGGCTGCACGCCAATTGCGCGTGTTAGTTTTTAAATTGACTGGCGGGTTTCCTCGCCATGATTTTTTAGGTTCAACGTATATCTATAACTGCAGCAGATCATCTGGTTTCTCTTGGAACGTCGCAATGCGAAGTTCGTGGAGCGAAGGAAGCACAAACAACGACACCTGTGTTGAGTCATGTCGGACGTCGTCGTAGTTAAAAGAGTTGTGGCCTCTAATCCTTGCACAAGACGAGAAGCGGTATTACGAGGGGTGCGCTCGAACTTAAGCGTAGAAGCAACAGAATGACAAAATGAAAATAGGCGTGCTGCACATCTGGAAGCCTGTAATAGCGTAAGTTCACTTCGGCGCGAGCAGCCGCCATTGGTGATGCGCCGAAAGTGCACCCGTTTCTGGTAACATTCTTGTAAGCTGGTTTTCTTGTCAGCTTGTCAGATCCTTGTAAGCTTGTTCATGTTACGACTGGGTAAAATGGATCTCAAAATGGACACGTGCCAGTTAAGTTTACGACCTAGCTTTAAAGATCGTGGATAGATTATTGACTCCACCCAGGTAGGCGCGGAAAATAAAAGAAGTGTCGTTGTCATAACGCTACTACCTCAGTTATCGCGAAAACAATTGACAAGTCGAGAAATAACATGCCGTAGAAGCAACGCCAGAAGCGCGTTCCTGCCCCAAAGAACACTTGCGCTCGCATTCACAATCGCTCCTCGGCTCGACGTTCACCTTTCACTTGACAGAGTTGAGCACTGCGCCGCTGTTCGACCGAAAATGACACTAGGCTACTCAAGAATCGTAGCAGATTACCGATGACAGGCAGTGGCTCGCCTTGCCTAGATATGGCGCTGCCATCGGCTTTCTCAAGTGAAGGTGAAGCGTTGAGGAAAGGAACATTCTTGAATACGGGGGTTAGTATGCGGGGGTCTTTCTATCTTGTAAAGTTGGAAAGTGCTATTGCGAGTTTCTCGATATTGCTATCGCCTATATTGCTTCGCTAGCCGGAGGCATTGCAACTCATGTGCTACTGTATGGAATGTGAATGAGAAATGTCAATGAGCACAAATATTTTGGGCAACACGTTTTCGGTAATAACCACCAGTTTTCACTGTGCATGTGAGTCGGCGCACGAGCACCCAAGCAGAATGATAACTGGTGTGATGAAATTGCCACCAGTGCAGACATTGCCAATGGTGCATCAATACTTAGAGAACGACTAAGACGTGTGACTCGAAGTCGTTTAGAAGCATGATGCATTTCGCAAGTTTAGGTTGTCAGTTTTTTACGGTCACAAAAATTGTAGCAAACAGCGTAATGGTAGTTTTCCCACTATTTCTCGTCCACCAATTCAGTATTCAGCAGTGAAAATGCCTTAGCATGTAGAAAAATCCCGGAAAATTGTTCTGAAAACGTTGCCAGCTTGATATTAAGATCTGGGGTTTTAAATCTCAAAACCACAATATGGTTATACAAAAAGCCGTATAGTGAAGGGCTCCGGGAATTTCGACCATCTGGTGTTTGTGACGCAATAGGCGTGATGGCTGTACGAAGACACATGTTATAATAGACTTCGTCTATCTCGTTTACCACTACTGCACCACACCACTCTCGTTTGGTTCATCACATAATCTTTAACATGACTTTGGCACCTTCTGGAGCACATAAAACGAAGCACCTTTTTCTATAGTCATACTTCTCCCTCGTCACTCAAGACGAATCTGTCATTTCGCAATGAGGTGTCGCTGAACGAGAACCGGACACCGCCATGCTCTCGGCATTCGACCCGCTGATCCTCTGTACGAGTCATCTTCAAGAAGAGAGGCCTTCGATCACCTCTCGACGGCCACGCTGCGCACCCGACCGTGCGATTCCCGAAATAACCTCCGCATGCACGCGTAAGCGGCCGGAGAAACTTCCACCTGCTGCATCCACTGACGAATATATACAGTGAATTGCGCAGGACGGCTTGTAGCCTGTGAAAAATGTCTACGCGTTTGATGCTTACCGGACAGGCGCCATCAACTGCTTAGACTAGGCGCACGTGTGATAGGCGTGTCTCGCTAGACTCGTGTCAAAAAAAGTCAAGCGGCGTAGAGAAGGAAAGGGGGATGGTTGGAGTAGGTGAACGACAAGCACTGAGCCGCGCTTCTCTCTCGTGAGTGCAGTGACGTCGAGACATACGTCACCGGATGTTTGGTAAGCCCGCGGAACGGGCCTCTCACCGTGTAACTATTTGCTTGCGATTAAGCTCCTTCTCGAAACCCGGCCCTGCGTGAGTGACAAGCCTATACACTCGACCTTTCCTGGCGGGCTTTAACAGGCTTAGACGTGCGGGAGGACTATTTATGGGTGTTTTTTGAGCCACCTACGGAGATTGTCAAAACAACATGTCGCCGCTATTCTATATAAACAGAAAGGCCCCACGTCTTACATGAAGTCATTGAACACCGAAGCTCCCTTCTCTAACGGAATTTTTTTTTTTTGCCAGAAGGTCACCATGCATCCGCACCTTAAACTATGCTTAGTGTGACTACATATTACTTCAGTAGAATCACGCATGCGCAGAGTACAAACATTTTCTACATATATAGGAGAGACAAGCGGCGTATGTTGACTTTCTGTTTACCTCCTCTATATCACCACCTCTGGATACGAAGAACGACAGCGTGCAGGAAGTAGCAGAAACTTCTAAAAAAAGGGGGTAAATTTGCAAGGATTTGTCGAGGGGCACTTGCACGTAATTAAATCCATTGAGAAGTGCCGACTATTTTTTGTCTACAACTAAGACATGTTAAAAATGTGAAAACGCTACGGCTGCAGGGTGCAATTTTGACCATCTACATGCCACAAATTAACATCTCGTGTTACCCGGCAGCTGATGACCGAAAACGGATGGGCTAGATTCCGGCCCTGCCAGTCGCATTTGGATGGAGGTGAAGGACTAAAGGACTGGGGGGCTACGCAAGATGGCCCGAGCTTCTCGGGCGGACGAGTTTTCTTCGAGCTCGCTCTACGGCGACCAAGATAGCGAGGAGCACGTAACAGCGCTGATAAAAATGGCTACAAGATCGCCCGTGACATCAGAAGTGCATCTTGGGCATTTGCGGTGGTTGTCAAACAAACACTGTGTGTGTACAGGTCAGCGCTGCCACTCAGTCAACATTTCAGCAGTGCAGGACCGTCACCATGACTGTCGCGCAAACTTTTTGCCAACTGAACACGCGCTTTCCACAGGCGTGTTCGCGGGCGTTTCTCCTCTTTCGACAAGGTGGGTCTCTTGTTGCACCTGCAGCATGGAAATTTCCACTCTCCAAGGCAGCAAACGTGCACAAGCAGCACACTTGTTCTAGCCATTTCGATTCTATCAAATATAGCTGATAAATCTAATGACAGTCAACACAATTATTTTTCGCGTGAAATGTCGGATGCTTGGGGCGCTCCATCAACGCGTATAAATGGCACGTGCGTGGCATTGAGTATTTTGGGGGAAAGTGGCACTGACATTTTCGGGTGACACTTCTGCAGTGTCCCACGAACACTCGACGTTATTCGTGAGCGACAAGCGGTTGATGAAGGGCACAGCTGCTGACGTCATCTGGTGAAACTTCCAATTACACGGAGTTTGACTTCTACAGATATTGCAGCACACATAAAAAATGTATCTAGAAAAATTGTTTGACGATTTCGAGTACTTCGTACTAAACTATTGGACCAAAATAGTTAACATTGCCACTCCCTGCAGTACTTCCATCACAAAACAACGTCAACCTAAATGACCGAAGTGTTCTCTCGAGCACTACAGTATATCTGTATGTGCAATGAAAGTAAAATGTTCCCAGGCCACGCTGTCATACATATTATAGTGTCTGTAAACTTTTCACTAGCCCTGAATATAAGCCTATAATGAGCTTTTTATTTTGCACACATACATTTAGACGTGATGCTACTTAAGCCCTAAAATTTTCGACCGTCGTCGAGGCCCACCGTCCTTTAGTCAAAGCGGAAACATCTGTAAGCAAAACTATCTACAGAACGTACACAGCACGTATATAGTTTAAAAATAGACCACAGTGTGTGCATCGATCCATCCGTCTTTCCATACGTACACCAGTTCATCCTTTCCACTAGTCGACGGATTCACTGAAACTGTTGCTTGGGCGAGTTGGTTCATGATTATTTAGGCTGATTTATCACCGCAAAAAGACGGTACTATTAAAAAAGACACAGACCCACACGGCGCTATGTGTGTGTGTGTGTGTCTTTTCTAAATGTTCTGTCTTCTTGCACTGATGAATCGACGGCTTCAACGTAGGCATTATGAACTTTAGAAACTACCTTCACTCCGTCATCAGCATTCGCATCGTGAATCTGCAGCCATTTTTTTTCACAGACACTCCCCTGCAAATTATTTACGGTCGTGAAAGAGGCCGTATGGTCATGGGAATGGTAGTCGCTATATAAACGTTCAATGTTGTTTTATTAAAATTGAACACTATTAAGTGATAGTGATTAGGAAAAAGTTCACACGACGCACCTAATATAGCAGCATAAAGTATTTGATTGAAATAGAGAACGAGAAGGGGGCTCTTCTTGTTGCCATTCACGAACTATACGCAGTGACGTGCCGATGCATCAAGTGGTCTAACCACCATTCTTATGTCCACCTTCAGTGCCTCTTCTCGTCGAAAAGTTTCACAGAATATTCCTTTTCTACCGAGAAGAAGCTCAGCGTGGGATGGATGGATGAATGGATGATAGCATCCGTACCTTCTTTATTTTTACGTAGAGAGTCTTCATGTGCGCTGGAGGTGGCGCGTACATGAAGGCTCCCTTCATCTACGGTGACAAGCGCGCCGCCACGCACAACGAAAATAAACGAGAAGGGCAACCTTGATTTTAACATGGCATCGCCTATTCCGATTACACTGATCTTACTACAAAAAAAAAAGAAAAGTCAATTCGTTCTCTGTCTCTTACAACGCAGTGTTCCTATTTTTTCCACAATTTATTTTTTTACTTTTTTCCCCACTTTTCTTCCACCAATGTCCTAATCAAGTGTTAGGCCTACTTATTTCGATCGCGGGCATGTTGAGCTTTCCATTGGCATCTCTAGTAGTTGAAGCTCCATGTTGGCTCGTTCCTAAGCGTACAGGTGTATTCGGTGACCACCTAAGAATAAATACAAGCGCCACTCTGAAAATTGCGGCTCACCTGTCCTTCATCCGTTTGAGAGAGTCGGGCTTCGTGGTTTTCGTTGCAACCATACGTACTTTTTCGCTGATAAGACCGATACTATGCGCAACATTGATGAAAAGTTCGTATATAGTTCCCACTTGAAACACCCTGTTTCAGACAGAGTGGTGTAGAAATCTTTGCGGGCATTGCGCAGAAATTCAACGTTTTTTTACTGGAAACCACGGAACATAACATGTGTCTGTATAAGGAAATCGCCAATCTGAAGACGCGAGTGGCACTCGCCTTCACAGAAATCAGCAGATTTGACGAGCCACCTATGCAAATTTTCTCGGGGTTGGTGAGTTACGGTTCTAGGTAGTAAACGACTAAAGGTGGTTATCTCCACACTCAGTGAGAACATGCGCCCCACAGCATGAACATTTTTCGCTCTTGTTTGCTGAATCTCGCTTCATAACTACGCGTTCTAATCAATCCAACCTCTTCAAGCAGCACATTGTGCTTTCCCTTGAGTCATTATAAAAATCCTCTCTGTATTTCGTTCAACGCTTGCGGTAACTAGAGCTCATAAGCAGAATTGGGAGCTCCTAGGTGGGAGCCCAACCAAGCAATCTGCCTGAAATCATTGAAGTTTACCTCTCTGTATTTTCCCTTCAGGTGTGGCAGACAACGTTGCTGCCGCCGAGGGATGGCGCCCCCTACAAATTTCCTCAAATGCCGGGAGTGTGCAATTTTACAGTGTAAAAAAGTTCATGAACGTTTTGTAAATTGTAAAGTGTGTGTGGTGAAATCCTGTGGCCATTGCACAGGTCGGTCGGTCGGTCGGTCGGTCGGTCGGTCGGTCGGTCGGTCGGTCGGTCGGTCGGTCGGTCGGTCGGTCGGTCGGTCGGTCGGTCGGTCGGTCGGTCGGTCGGTCGGTCGGTCGGTCGGTCGGTCGGTCGGTCGGACGGTCGGTCGGTCGGTCGGTCCTGGCGCAACCCACCACGGAGGATCGGCCATGAAACGGCCGGTACCTCGTTTTTGAGATCGAATTGTCTTACCAACCGGGATATTTTGACAGAGATGTTTAAACAAAGACCAGATTGGTAAATGAGGGATCAGAAATAAAATAAATAGATGTAATGAAAAAACCCAACAAGCTGATATAACTTGAAATAAAGTGAAATTATGCCTCAGCTGAATATTCTATTCATTTTGTTGCCTTTAGAAAATCGCATGCGGCCTGATAATGCCATGTCTTATTTCATTTTTATTATTTCACACTGAACATTTATTTTTGATCTTTTTATATTGATTTCTTTACATTCTCATCAATCACGCTGAGAGTGTGCAAGAGCGAGGTTACAGCTGGCATTAAGCCAGGGCACAGACGAATGGACAGACGAAAGTATCTTCCTCCGGAGCAACGGTCTGAAGGCAATCTTCGTCGCTAAGCTCGGTTCGATATTTATTCGCCACAAGGAGCCTCTTAGAACACTTGCAAAGTTCGGACAAAATTTACTATAACAGTTCGCCAATTCAGTCCAGAATATTTCATATCACCGATCGTTGATTTCAGGATGCTTGGAAAAATTCACCAAGGCGTTCAAAACATGGATTCATAACCAGCGACACAAATGCATACCTCTGAGATAAGATCAACCATCTTAGGCGCACACCTTCGGTAAACTTAGTTGATTGTCTTTCGTGTAATTAGCGCCACTCTGCAGGGAGATAGGAGGAAGACGAAGAGGAAGTGATCCTGTTGACGTCCCTGCGTGTTCCACGTCAGGGACGTCCTCCTCATCTAGCCATGGCGCCATCGACGTCGTGGACGCCTTCGAAGGCGCAGGCCTTCGACGTTGCCGTCCCTGCGGGGACTAGTCCGGAGACCGTCGTCGACGCGACGGCCTCAATAGTTGGCCTCTCAGAGGTACACTGCGTTCAGCACATGGGAGGCATGAACTTCCAAGTAACTGTCAAGAGCATGGCTTCCATGACTCTCATCGTCGACGCTGGCTACCTGACCATCGGTGGCGAGCGTATCCCTGTCGTTCCCGTCGGCCCGCAGGTAACTAACGTCGCCTGCCTGTTTTTACCAGCCTTCGTCTCCAACGAGGTACTCGTCCAGGCTTTGTCCCCATACGGCAAGGTATTGACTGTGACCGCTGGCGTCATGAGCACAAGACGCGGAGTTCTCACAGGCACACGCTATGTCCGGATGGAAATGAGTCCCACAAATCGCGTCCCCAACTATCTTCGCGTTTCTGGTCATCGAGTCACCTTCGACTACCGCGGTCTGCAACGTGTTTGTCGTCGGTGTGGCTCTAGTGGTCATTATCGAGCACAGTGCACAGCACCATTCTGTGGTCGCTGTGGTGTGCATGGACACGAAAGCGAAGGTTGCGACCGCCCCTGCCGACGTTGTGGAGATAACCACCCTACCACCGTCTGCCCTGTGCGTCGTTCATATTCTGATGCTACTGCGGGGACCTTTCCTGCCCTACCGTCCGTGTCACCAACGGCAACAGATGAACGAGAACCCGAAGCTGTATTAGAAGAACGCCAGAATCCGATTCTGAGAGCTCCATTAAAAGATGAGGAAGTGTGCAGCTTGGCCAACCCGAGCGCGCCACGTCTGCAAATCTCAGCAATAGAAACAGCCACCGCGATCGACCTCACGTCTGTCCCAGACAAACATGTCGTGCCATGTTCGACGTCGGCGCAAGCCGAGAAAGAAGCGCTGGTAGGCACCGAGGCACCGGAATCATCGTTAAACCTAGCAGCTGAGTGCCCAGAAGAAGCTGACGTTGCGAGATCTACGGGCGCTGGTGTCTCGCCTGGAAAAGAATTAAAACCGAATGAGCAAAGCCCTTTGGATCATTCCGAAAGCCAGGCTCGTGACTCCCTTGAACAAGTAGCAAGATGCCATGGGAGTTCTTTACTGACGCGTCTTGACAAGCAATCCGTGATCAAGGTCGTTGGAGGCGGCGACAACGTTAACGCTGCAGCCCCACCACCATCTGATTCGTCAGACAGCAGCTTCAGCCTCGAAGTCGATAACATCGGACTCCCTTCTAGCCCAGACAGTTGTGACGTGGAAATGCAAGCCCCGCGAGAGGTCAAGCGTGCTCACAAGTCTGGCACCAGCTCGGACGGCACCCACGACAGCCGCTCCGAATTCCAGCAACCGAAGAAACCTCGACCCTCTTCTAGAGGGTCGAATTGTGCTGTGTAGTGTACGTACTCCAGTTCCCCCGGACAAATCCCCGGGGTATACCGAATCGAAAAACACGACCAGGTCAGTCACACATCTTTTTTCAATATGGCTGACACCCTGAAAATTCTTTCTTTAAATGTTCAAGGGTTCCGTAACCCAGTAAAACAAGCCGAGGTTATCAGCATAGCCCGCGCAGAACATTGTGATATTCTGTGTTTACAAGAAACAAATTTTTTCACCATTGGCCACGTTCGTGCATTCAAACGCGCATTTAATTTAGACTGTTATTTTTCCTTCGCGACATCTCGCTTCTCTGGAGTTGGAATTATTATTTTTAACCGCGCTCTTCTGCGAAATCATCATGTTTTCTATGACGCGTTCGGACGGGTATTGGCTTTTGACTGCGTCCTATCATCCTTCAAGCTGCGTGTTTTGTGTATTTATGGGCCAGCTCAAGCAGCGATGTCTAACGATTTTTTCCGTGACCTGGACGTGTATTTTCTAGATGGTCGTCATGTTATACTCACTGGAGACTTTAATTGTGTATTAGACACGCGAGCTGACGTGCAAGGTCCAGGATGGGGTCGCTCTGATTGGAACGCGCGAGAGCTGCGTCGCCTAGTGCAACATTTCTCTTTGATAGATACGTACAGACTAGTGCATGGACCACAGTATGCCTGGACTTGGCGGCGTAGCACGTCGTCTAGTCGTTTGGATCGTTTCTATGTGCCGAGCGCGCTAGCTTCTTACGTATCGCACTCTGATGTAGTAACATTACCATCATCGCCTGTTTATATATCAGACCACCGACCAGTGACGCTCGAGGCTCACTTTCCCTTTTCATCATCAGTGAAACCTTGGCGTCTTGACATCCGCATTCTGCATGACGCGCCTACACGCTCCGGTTTATCTAGAAGCTTGCGGGCCTCTCTCTTGGGATGCGGTCCGGAGGTGTGGGACGCGCTCAAGACACAGTGGCGTTTACACTGCTCAGTAGCAGGGCGGGCCCTCAGACGCCGTACGTCCGAAGAACTAGCGGACACTGCCACAAAGCTGCGTATTGCTCTTCGGGTTGATCGACTAACTCCCTTGATGCGCGCATGGCAGCGAGAGTTAAGGGGTCGTTTTCAACGACTCATTGCAGCTTCGTCATTGACGGCGGCTGCTTGGCGTTGCAGACGTAATCCATGTGCTCACCCTGAGGTTCTACGCTTTGCGAAAAGCTCGCTTCTCAACCCGTCGAGTCGACTAGGAACTCCGGCGGCCAGATTCTTACACACTGCGTTGCCGCCGACACGTGATCAATCAATTTTCCTAGCTTACTTTGCCAACATGGCTCGTACGACAATGTCATCACATCGCGGTACCACCGAGACAGCCACAATGTTAAGTAGGCTACCTCGAATTTCATCTGAAGTCGCTGAACAACTGTGCACAAGTCCGTCAGCTGACGAAGTGAAAGAGGCACTGTCTTCCATGAAGCGTGGCTCGGCCCCCGGGCCCGATGGGTTGCCTGTTGAGTTTTATTTAACGTTTTGGGACGACATTGGTGCTCTTTTCACCTCTGTTATTTGCCGCTGTTTCGAGAACTTTGATTTTCCTGATAGCTTTCGCGATGGTCGAATTGTTTTAATACCTAAACATGACCCATCGTCAGTTCGCCCAGAGGAGTGGCGACCAATAACGCTCCTCAACGTTGATTATAAAACTTTCGCGGCAATTATCACCCGGCGTTTGAGAAGCTTGATGCCCTCCTTAATAGGTCATCATCAGGCGTGCTCTATTCCTGGAAGAGAAATCCACAGTCTTTCCTTTGTTACGCGCGATATAGTTGCGTACACGTTAACAAGATCAGCTCAGGGACTCTTAGTTTCACTTGACCAAGAAAAGGCATTCGATCGCCTCGAACATAGCTTTATATTTAGCGTAATGGAAGCATTTGGCTTCTCACAAAACTTCGTTGAGCTTCTCAGAAACGCATACCGAAATATACGCAGCACGTTGTTTCTTGATGGTTTAGAGAGTGCGCCATTTCCGGTTACCCGTAGTGTTCGCCAGGGGTGTCCTTTATCCCCTGCACTTTTTGTACTCAGCCTCGAACCATTCCTTCAATCGCTAATCGCTGACCCTTACGTTAGAGGCCTTCCTCTTCCAGGTAGTGGTACCGTGACAGTGACAGCATTTGCTGATGACATCACGTTGTATTTGAAGAATGAGGACAGTTTATCCCGTAGCCTACGACTTTTTACGACGTATGGCATGATTTCAGGTGCCGCTTTAAATTTTTCCAAATGTCGATATTTATTCATTGGTTCCCCAGACGCATGTCTAAGTTCCTTTTTCGGTCTTCAGAAAAGCGACTCTATTCGTATTCTGGGGCTTGATTATACTTCCTACGGCATATCAGGCTCCTTGTGGAATTCAGTAGTCGAAGATGTAAAACGACACGTCCGGGAAGCACAAGAGTATGATTTACCGATGCTCGAAAGAAGGTATTTAGCACAGACGGTGTTTTGCGGCCGTGCATGGTACATATCTCACGTCTTACAGCCCCCATTACGAATCACCAGGTCGTTGCAATCCCTCATTGGCTCCTTTTTCTGGTCAGGTGGAACAGAGCTGGTTTGCCGAGCAGCTCTTGGGCAACCGAGAAACTGCGGTGGATTCGCATTCCCATCCGTCTCTGTTCGCTGCCGGCTGCTTGCCCTACGATTCTTACTTCGGTTGTTGCATGGTGATCAGTGCCCCGCGCGTGATCTTGCCTGTTATTTCTTGGGCACCAAACTACGCTATTTACTACCTGATGCACGGCTTAATTCTGCACCGCAAACACTTAACGTGCCTGCATTTTACTCAACGGCAGTAGCATTTTATCGACACGCGCAGCAGGTTTGTCCCGATGTGGACATTCTTGAAAGCCGCATCGTAGATACAACGGCGGCTCTTCTGCTTCCTCTGGTTCCTCCAGCCCGTCTAGCACGATCGAGACATGTCTCGTGGAGCGCGATAACGGCATCGTTTTTGCCTGGTCACCTCCGTGACTTTATGTGGCGTCTTGGATGGGGAGTACTCCCAACACGGGACAGATTGGAGAGGTGGCGCATGGTCCCATCTTCCACTTGTCCTAACTGCCCGTTACAGGAGTCTAACCAGCATATGCTGAAGCAATGTGTCATCGCAAAGGTGTTTTGGAGGTCAGTTAACGCTAGTTTTCGTGGCCTAGGTGTTAATCGCTTTGTGACATCTGGTCGCTGCTCGCGTAGTCGCTTTGCACGCCTTCTAATAGCTGCGGGAGCCTTTTGTTTATGGCGTAATAGGTGCGAAGCTGTTGCGGCAGATCATCGTCGTCGTGCTCTTTTTCCAATACTGGAACGCCTCTACTCTGAACTCATATCGTTTCTGTCGGAGGAATTGTTCTTCCTTGGGGAGGAAGAATTTCTGCGACAATGGTCGTGCCGCTTTCTGTCCGTAGTTGACAGACGCGTTCGATTAGTCTTCCACTTGGCCTGGTTCCTATAGCCAGGTCACCTGTTAATGTCTGATTGGTGCATGTAATCAGTATGTGTTTACTATTTTATGTGTTTGTGTATGTCCCATATTGGTGTGAGCTCTTGTATATATGCACTTCATTCTAACGCTGTAAGTAATGTAACTTTTATGAATATTGATACCTGATGTACATATTTTCTAACATCTTCACCAAGTCTTGTAAATTCTGCACATATATCATCATGTACATTGTCCATATTGTGATTAGTGCATTTATGTAGTGTATGTATAGTTATTAGTACTATGAACGATGGACATCCTACGGACTTGGACACTTGTTTGAATGTGTAATGTATGTTGTGCTTTGTCTTTTGTTTGTTATTGTGCCTGTTATACAGACGCTTGTCCCTTAGCTTTGTTGCGTCCCAGGAGAGAATAAACTTTTTCTAAACACTCTGCTCTCCCATAGAGAGTACCTCGTACTCTAAATCATTAATAACTTTTACTAAACACACTCTTAACACTTACGTATATGTACGTAGTGCAGAGTGGCAGCAAGGGACGGCTTTATGCTCTCCCATAGTAGAGTACGCAGTACTCTAAATTGTTAACCAATTTTTCTAAACACACTAGGTGTTCTGTGTGCACATAAGCTGTGTAAGATATATCCGGAAACAAAATTCTCTTAAACGAGCTTTGCTTGCACACACGTCCTTGTGCACCGCCTCCACAGTGAGATGTCCACAGCAGCTTCATGTTCCCCAGTAGTAAAGTACCTCGTACTCTAAATTGTTAACTTTTCTAAACAGTCAAACGCCGTGTGAGTTACGAAAGAAGCCCTCATAAAAGGGTCAGTGTAACTCACAATCGTCAAGTCGTCCACGGCGTAATTTTTCTCGACAAGGCCTCATCAAGTGAGGCCCACGGGACGGCTTTATGCCCTCCCATAGTAGAGTACCTACAGTGCTCTATAGATCGTTACCCACATTTCTAAACACACAAGCTATACAAAGTCGCATCGCATGTATCCCACCGCTAACGAATATTATATTAACTTTGCGTCGTCATTTTCTACGTGAGGTATGAAACATACTGCCTTCATTTTTTTGCGTGAATCTCGTTGAGACATGGATGCAGCTCACACCAGTAACTTAATAGTGTTTGTTTTAATTTACTCATTTTCACTTGTAATTTTGAATGCGTGAGAAAGACGCGCCCTTTACGCCTACCTCGAACGTTAAGTGGCGTCTGCGTCAATAGATAGTTATAGTATACCAGGCTTACTGGGATACCGGGTGTACCGTGATAACGGAATCGAAGTGCGCATGCGCAGATACGTACGTCACCCGTACCGCTTATTGTACGCTCCATATTTTTCAGATTTAACGTTATTGTGGTAGCGTAGGCGTACGTAGTGTACGTGAGCCTGGCGGTGCTCTCGGACACCCGCCCTGAAGTGATTTTGGCATAGTTGTTGAAAGATTCACCTTTTTCGCAGCGAACGACTGTTTAAAGTGGCTTCGCTTGCCTTCAGTTAGCTTCGATGACCGAGTATTACGAATAAGTTGACGTAGTTTTTGAGGTAGCTTACTATTTCGAACGCGTCTAGGCCTAACTACAAACGTAAATAAATCGGCAACCTAAATGTTTTCACGTTTGGTGCGTGCTTCATGTTTATTTACTTTTATTACTAAAGTAAATTTCTAACAATGCTTCGCGTGGTGGCTTAGGCAAACATTCTCGTTCTGTCTTGCTTTTCACTGTTCTTTAACTTATTACCCATTCGATAGGTGGCGCCACCGTTCCAGCCGGAGCACGTAAACCACGTAAATGCTATCCCGCTAAACTATAAGACACTGTTCACAACGATAGTTTGCTGCACAGTAACGCCATTCTCTTAACCTCTGCTATCACGCTAACGGTAAACTATAACTGTCTAATATGAAACGCTCATTGCGCACAGCCATTATTTTCCACAGTGGTACGGAACACATCACATGCCGGGCTACTTCTCGTAGAAAGCATGTGCAGAAGCTCAACCATGGTAGCTTTCCCTTCATTTCCAAGACAACTTGTCCGCGAGCATATTACGTTTTTATAGACCAGGTGCGATGCTCTGGAAGTTATGCAAGTTCGGAGTGCGGGGTATGTAAATACGCACGTTTGATGTTTGGCACTCGTCGTTCTGACCGGCTAGGATACTGGCCAGTCCAGGCACCGTACAGTCCAGTTTTTCGATATAAGTGCTTCGCCAGAACGCAAAGCTTAGCGCATTAACAAATCAATACGGGGGTTTAGAATAGCGCACCGCAAGCACTTGCGGTGCGGTCACTGCGCATACGTCGTGACGCGCGCCGTCGTTCGCGCTTGCGGCCAGCCCGCAGAAATTCCGGTATAGCGTGCGGAGTGTGCGGCCTGCCAGGCCCGAAAATTACTGCGTGTAGCTTCCGTGCATATTGGTTTGCGGTCGGGACTAGTCTCTAGACTTTTCTCTGGGGGGAGCAAACGCTATTCTAAAACATCATATGGCGCCCGCAACTAAAGCAACGCCCGCAACGCCTGCGAACGTTATACTAAACCTCTCCGATATTGAGACAGGGTCGGTAAACATAGTAAGCGATGGGCGCGTCTTCCTTCATGCATAAGGGGGTGGATTGTGGCTATGTTACTAGGGGGTTGCATGCATGCATCTGTTTTCTACGTCTCTCAGTTGTGGTGGTGCAAAAACGCTTATTGTCGTGGGTGTTAAATTGCGAAAAGCTTCACATCTCGTTGCGGCGTCAATTGGCAACGCAGGTTTCTTCTTTCTCGCGCCAGCACCGTGTGTGTTTGGCCGACAATACTGCTGGGCATGTTGCAACGTCACCGCAGACGCCACGCGAAGCAGCCATTCGTTTTGGTTTTGACACATCATTTCTGGGTTATATATAACCATCGATAGTTTTCTACCGGAACTTTTTATCCCTTTTTATTGGTGCAGCCACGGCGGCCGTATTTCGGTGGAGGCGAAAATGCTGGAGGGCTGCCTGCTTTGAGTTAGGTTCACCTTAATCAAAGAAGCTCCGGTGGCTGAAATTTCCGGAGCCCTTGTTTACAACGTCTCTCATAAGGACATGGTGGTTTTGGGACATTAAACGCAAATATTATTATTATTATTATGTTTGTCGAAAGCGCGACTGAGACGCTGCTCTACGAGTGCGCTTTAAGTTTTTCAGCCAGCAAAAAAAAACAAACAAAGTTCCTGTGACAAGCTTAGCAGCAGAGCTGCTTACAAAGAACATTGTGGTCTATGAGTAGCGCACGCACGTAAATGCGGGCAGTATAGAAATAGTAGAAAACGTGCATTCCTTGCGGCAATCCGCAAATCAAACAGCGGGGTCATATCGAACGTGCGGCTTCATTTTGCCTGCCCTATTCTCCTTGTGATGTATTTTTTTTTCAAGGAAGACTGTGCTACTTGCGATCATTGCGGCAGCGATGAAGCGATAGAGCGTGTTCTCTGTCACTGCCCTCGTTACAGCGCGCAAAGATGACAGCTAGCTGCTGCGTTAGCTCGCCTTTATGACGAAAGAAGAAGGGCATAGTAGCCCGGCTTTCTTTTTCGCGTGTCAATTTTTCCCTCCGCTTTATTTCTCATGTTTCGTCCCCATTCCCTTAGGGCAGGGTAGCAAATCAGATGCCCCGATTTCTGTTTAACCTCTCTGCCTTTCCCTCACTTTATTCTCTCGCTCTTTCTTTCTCTCTATCGTATACTTTTATCTTTGCTTTGATTGTCGGCATGATCGAAAAAACGCGCACATATGCTTTTTTTCCCAATTCTGCCAGCATTGACCGTATTATTAACAAGTCACTTCCATCAACTGAACGGTCGCTGCTGCAGGAGGTGATCACACGCTACGCCTCAGTCTTTGACTTTGCCCAAGACGAGACGTCTACCGTTACGCCACCGTCTTCACGTACGCAACACCGCATCTATACAGGCCAAGCACCACCAATACGCCAGAAGCCCTATCGTGTCTCGCCTTCCGAAAGGAAAGTCATCGCTGAGCAAGTTGAAGACATGCTAAAGAAGGGCGTCATACAAGAATCGTGTAGTCCATGGGCAGCTCCTGTCATTCTAGTGAGGAAAAAGGATAATTCATGGAGATTCTGCGTAGACTATCGTCGCCTAAATGCCATCACAAAAAAAGACGTCTACCCTTTGCCACGTATAGATGACGCCGTGGACTGCCTGCATTCTGCCTCCTATTTTTCTTCTGTTGACTTGCGTTCTGGGTATTGGCAAATTCCTATGCATCCCTCAGATAAAGAGAAGACGGCCTTCGTAACACCAGACGGTCTCTTTGAGTTCAACGTTATGCCTTTTGGTTTGTGCAATGCTCCAGCGACATTCGAGAGATTTATGGATACAGTACTCCGTGGACTAAAATGGGAAATTTGCATGTGCTATTTAGATGACGTGATTATCTACGGCAAGACTTTTCAAGAGCATAACCAGCGCTTGTCGCTTGTGTTTGAATGCTTACGCGAAGCTGGCCTTGTTTTAAACTCAAAGAAGTGTCGTTTTGGAGAACGTCAAGCCCTGGTATTAGGCTTTCTCGTGGATAAAGAAGGCGTGCGACCAGACCCACAGAAGACCGCAGTGGTTCGCAACTTTGAACCACCACGAACAGTGAAGGACCTGCGAAGTTTTCTGGGTCTGTGCTCATATTTCCGCCGATTTATTAAGAACTTCGCACAACTTGCCTCCCCACTGACGTCCCTTCTTCATAAAGACACACCGTACTTGTGGGATGATAAATGTGAGGCTGCATTTCAACAGCTGAAGTTTTTATTGACTTCAGGACCCATCCTAAAGCATTTTGATCCTGATGCTTTGACTGAACTTCATACTGATGCTAGTGGGCTAGGTGTTGGTGCTGTGCTGGTCCAACTCTGCAACAGTCGCCAGCACGTCGTAGCATATGCCAGTCGGACACTGACCAGAGCAGAGACGAACTACACCGTCACCGAGCTCGAGTGCTTAGCAGTCGTCTTCGCCATTCAGAAGTTCCGACCGTATCTACATGGCCGCGAGTTCACAATAGTGACCGATCACCACTAACTATGGTGGCTTGTGGGACTTCGTGACCCGTCTGGCCGGCTGGCTCGTTGGGCGTTGCGCCTCCAAGAGTACAGCTTTTCTGTTACCTATAAGAGTGGACGATGTCACACAGATGCCGACTGCTTATCCCGCCTTCCTTCAGTACACACCAATGCTGACGACAATGACATTGATGACTATTTAGTTTCTGTCTCGTCCGACTTCCCAGATACCAGCAGCTTCAAACGTGAGCAGCAGCGCGACCCTACTCTAAAACCTTTGCTCGAAGCTGCACATAACTCCGTCGACAAGCACTTTAAAATTTCAAATGGCTTGCTGTATAAAAGAAACTATTCAGCCGATGGACTCCCGTTGCTTCTAGTGGTGCCGGAAAGCCTGCGCCAGGTCGTCCTTCGTTTTGCGCACGATGACATAACATCCGGTCATCTCGGTTTCACACGTACGCTGCATCGACTACGTGAGAGGTTCTACTGGCCAAAAATGTGGAAGACCACAAAACAGTACGTCACCAGCTGCGCTATATGTCAGCGCCACAAGCCATCCACCACTGCCCCGGCGGGTTATTTGCAGCCCATCCCTCCACCGACATCCCCTTTTGAAAAAGTCGGCATTGACTTGCTCGGACCCCTTCCTAAGACTCCATCGGGCCACCGATATGTTATAGTGTGCGTGGATTATTTAACGCGTTATACGGAAACGGACGCACTGACATCGGCCACAGCAGCCGCTGTTTCTTCTTTTCTGTTACAACGGGTCATACTGCGTCACGGTGCTCCACGGGTTGTCATCAGTGACCGTGGACGACAATTTATGGCCGATGTGGTTGAAGAAATTTTGCGCCTCTGTGGCTCCTCTTATCGCCACTCCACCCCTTACCATCCGCAAACTAATGGTCTCACTGAGAGAACAAATCGAACTCTCACGAATATGTTATCGATGTACGTTGATGCTGACCACAGGAACTGGGACGCCGTCTTACCGTTTGTTACTTACGCGTATAACACCGCCAAGCATGAAGTTACTGGACATTCACCCTTCTTTCTGCTTTACGCACGAAATCCACAGAGCTTTCTGGACACTCTATTACCTTTCTCGCATCAGGAAGATCTGTCCATCGCTCAGACGTTGTGTCGCGCTGAAGAAGCACGTCAACTAGCGCGCCTTCGAACATTGTCTTCGCAAGAACACAGCAAGAGTCGCTACGATGCCAAGCATATCCCCCTAGAGTTTTCTCCTGGTGACTACGTGTGGCTGTGGACTCCTGTTCGTAGAAAAGGATTGTACCGGAAGTTTCTAGCGAACTATTCCGGCCCATTCGTGATAGTCACTCGTCTCAGTGACGTGAATTACGTTGTCGCCCGAGTCACAGCCAATAACCGGCGTTCGCGCACTACGCAAGTTGTTCACGTAGCCCGCCTCAAACAGTACCATCATAGGCCTATTTAACTCGCTCGGCGAGCTTCGTCTGCCGCCGGGGGAAATGAAACGAAGATGCGCGAGCCTACGGGGCGCGGAAGAAGAAGAAGAGTAGTGGAGCGGCGCCTGGACTGTGTGGTTGGGTGGAAGCGTTCTTGGCCTGTCTCAGAAGTACGCTGCTATTTCACAACGCCTTTTCACCTCATCTGTAAATAAACACAGTCACTCGCAACAATATTATGTACGTTGCACATACCATGGAAAATGTTCATGTGTGCTTTGGAGCAAAATCAGTACTATGTTGCAAAAGAAGGGCTCTCCCGTGATGCCAAATTGGTTTTGAAGAGGGTTAGGCTAGGTTACGGAACTGACTGCAGTTAACGTTTTTGAGGTGCGACGTTTGCTTGCTATAAGTCAAGAGCTTACGCAAGGGCATCGCCAGATGAAAAAGAAAGCAAGAAGAAATGACTTCAATGATTTTGCGCACATGGTGAAATTGGCTGGCATTGAATTGCCAAACTTCAAGCGAAGGCAAGGAAGAACACCGGCTATTGAAGCAGAACGCACCCATTCGATTCACGCAACTGCATCTCTTCTTACAATATGGTTCCTCCATTCCATTCTTCTCTCCGGAACACGTGCACCTGGGCGTTGCCCCTTACTCAATGCGCTAGGGGATAAACTGTTTTGTACTCGTAATCAGAGGTGCCGCACTCAGGCAGAAAGAAAGAAAGAAAAAAAGAAAGAAAGAAAGAAAGAAAGAAAGAAAGAAAGAAAGAAAGAAAGAAAGAAAGAAAGAAAGAAAGAAAGAAAGAAAGAAAGAAAGAAAGAAAGAAAGAAAGAAAGAAAGAAAGAAAGAAAGAAAGAAGCGAAATGAACCATCCATCTACCATGGATGATTGCCAACAGCTCCCGCTGCTCTTCATTCGCCGATTCACTTCACTCGCCGATATCATCTATCTGTAGCTGCCTTCGTACTTGCTCAAAAAAATTGTGTGGCGTACCATGTGTCAGTCGAGATTGCCGCTATGATGCACCGCGGATCTATACGCTGGGCACGGATCGAAGTGCTGTCGTGCGCTTCACCCCTCCCATCGTCATTTTCCGCCTTCTTTGATGAACCGAAGACGACCGATCAACAGCGACCCTTCCCCGTATACCCGGGAACCCGTATACGTATTCAAATGCCACTGTGCGGCCGTCACCACTTCATCGATTTCGCCTGCTACATGCACTAGTTGTTTTGGAGAACGCTGCAGCGAAGGAGCTTGGGGGAAGAAGAGGGGCTGCATCTCTAGAACTATAGGCAGCGACGTAGCAGGAGTTTGCGGTGTCATGGTTGTATATAGATTTGGAGCAGGTTCGGTCTTATTGGCATCGGAGGGCGGCAGTCATTCGATATCGATCAGCGCTACCGGTGGAGCCGCCGTGGCTGCTTTGGGTTCTCGAACGTTCTTCGTAACGGACGCACGCTCAGACGAGTTTGACGATGCTTCATCAGGTGCTCCTTCTCTTTATTCGCGTATTATGAACTTTTTGTTTATTTATAGTTTGTACTGCCTGCTTTACTATTTACGGTCGACAACTCGGAAACCCGGTCGTCACAGCCACGCATTATCCGCTAACCACAGCATATGTGAGCCGGCCACTTCTTCACCACGTAGAAAAAGTGATCCTTACATGTAGTTAGCTCATCTAAAAGGGCCTAACAACAAATTATGTATTGGTTTCAGTTTTCACCTCAACTTCTATAGATGACCTTCTGGAAGAACTACTCTCATTTTAAATACGGTATTGGAGCAGTTATTTACCGGAAAGTTCTTTAGGGGCAAAGCTTCTTAGTCACGGTTGGCCGTTGAAATCCCTGGCGCAGCGACTGAACACACTTATGAAAGAGGCATCAACTTTAGTTCTTCCAGAAGAGAAAGTTGGCCACACTAAAAACGCTGATAAAAATGTGGAACTCCTTTGTCCCCAAGCTTCGCGATCTTACGCAATGCCATTCACAGCCTATTATGACAATTTACCTGCATTTAATCCCGACAGAAGCCCAACGACCCAGATCATACACAAGCGGACAATGATCGGATCAGATCAGACCTCATCGAGCTTGGTTCGACAATTTTCAACCTCATCCTTTTGTTATTTTGCTTGACGTAACCGTTTTGAACAAACATGCCAAATTTATTTTGACGACACGCATGATCATATCACCTTATAACAACTTCTCATCCGCTTCAATCTATCGAAATTTCTGAAGCCCTGCACTGCGGCGTCTCTCATCATGATATGGCGGTTTCGGAATGTGAAACCTCACATATCAATCAAATCATTCGTTGCGGTCTACGGCCGACTGTAACTGAATCCGCATGAAACCTTGCCACTGCAAGCTTATCATAATTCCCAATTATTCACTACATAATGATATAATAACCACGAATAGTACTTGTACCTCTAGCTCAACGCCGATAAAGATAGTGACTACTCGTAAGTAGAACGGAACCCACGTATTGCTAAGAAGGAGCGAGTCACGTCACACATTATGCACATATAAGTTTTCTCGAATAAATAATTTAGCAATACTTATACGCATCACAAAAGATTCGTTTATACGCAGCCGATTCAGTATGTGATACACATGAGAGTTCCTGTGACGTGCGCTCACATTTTCTTCGCTCGTTGATGTCGAAATATTTGAAACAAGAAGTAGAAGCCCAGACCACCTATGCAAAGGACACTCAATGAAGTATTTTGACCTGAAGAAGTTGAAAGCTCTGTCAAGTCACGCCTCTTGTTCCAGTTCAAAACAAAAACACAAACACCGGCATCCACCTGAAGGTTCTGTCTCGGTGAACTCTTGAGATAGAGAAAAGAAACAGAAAAGTTTTGGAAAACAGGAACTGTGGTGATATTTGTGAGTTTGCAATAAACAATTCCTCAAAAAAGGCAGAAGGCAGCTCTTGGGGAGAACATGCTAACATCGTTATGGCTTTTCTCGATTTAGCGAATAATCGAAATATGATATCGCAGAAAAAGCTCACTTCGCCAAGCGAAAATCTGCAGCACTAGATACATATCTAATATGCATCATTACGTTACACTCGGAAGCAAGTGTACTGGTTGAAAGGGTCGTCTGTTTGTCGTCAAGTGTAATAATTCTCTATGCTCCTGGTGTCTAAAGGCGGAGAACATACTACTTACGCAAATTCAGGTGTGTATAAGAGCTCGAGAATTCGCACTGCTGCAGCCTTAGCCCCAGCATTTCAATTGCTGTCTACGGTGAAGTTGGTCACAAGGTGATCGGTTGCTCACAGTACGTTTAAATAGGCAAACTGGTTGAATAACGTGACAAGGTGGAGGAACAAAACAACTTAGACAGTTCTACCAAAACCAACGCCTTTTTTTTTTTACTGAAATTGTCGTGTAATTTTATAGATGTGCCCCTGGGAAGCGACACAAAACTTGAGCCTTTCAAAGCTCTGAAAACATAGGTGAAGTAAGGTCGGGCCAAAATTATACGGCACCTCACTAATCAACAGTCATAATTAGCGTCTGTAAACGTCCTTTTTTGATGTTGCCACAAGGAGAGGTGGGGTAAAAAATAAAGCAGCGATGATCAAGGTAAACAAAAGGAACTCATTATAGGATATTTACAGGGCGTACAAAGGAACCGGGGTGGGGTAGGGGTACAGAAAAATTACAGTAATTAACCGTATGGGCTGAACAACTCCAGAGCGTGTTACGACTCGCAGTCGCTATACTTCTCGCCACAATGTTTCTGTTCTCAAAGGAGGCGCGATTGAAGGACATGTTGCGCACCATTCTTCTGTGCTTCTCAAGACGCTGTTTTAAATACGATAGTCTTTCTTGGGGACCTTCGACGGAAAGATTTTGGTCTGTCTGTCTGTCTGTCTGTCTGTCTGTCTGTCTGTCTGTCTGTCTGTCTGTCTGTCTGTCTGTCTGTCTGTCTGTCTGTCTGTCTGTCTGTACATTTGTCTGTTTGTCCACCCTAACGATACCTCAAACGGCAAACCCCATTCGCAGCGCCCACCAATATTTCTAAAGGTTTAGCGTTCATATTTTTGCGATTGTCAATAAAAAAGCAATTATTGCGCATATCTGAGGCGCCATAACAACACTTCGAAGTGTTGTATATCTGCCTTTATAATAGAAGAGGCACACACAAGTTAACCTAAGAAATGTAGCGTTTATCGCACGGCGCTGACAGTGCAACGCGATGCTCAAAAAGGTGTTTCCAACGCTTTGCTACGACGTCACGGTGGTCGCACCTGCCCGTCGCTTCGCGTTCTACACCTTATAGCCTCCGAAACTGGCGCGCATCTTTCACCACGGGCTGCACGCCTTCGTTTTCGAAGATAACTGCCAGATGGCGCTTCTGTCTAACGTGCCTCGATGCGCACGTTCGTCTCCGCTACATGCTCGAGGCACTCCAGCGCAGCGCCTTCAGAATAATCTTCACCGATTTGCTTGCGCAGAACATCAAATAAACGTTTTGTTCACTCTCTCTAGACGCAAGACTGTCGTCTTTCTACTACATCTGCGGTGTAACATGCAGATTTGAAACCAATTTTTTTTCCGAAGCTCTTTAATAACATATTTTTAACTTTATTCGTTTTCAAACTACTCAAATTGCTGAGCTTTTACTTAGCGGCCATCAAAACACAAAAGTAGCTTGCACAATTTCTCGTTGCGTTAGGCGAAGTAAACAGTTATTATATAGACGTTACATAAAGCGCTTAAAAGTGTGTATTCCTAGGGCCCTATCGATACCTGTGTAATTACAGTAACTAGATGCCTAATACAATGCGTATGTCTACACTCATCGTCATTCGGCTTCTGCTTTTCCCTATAGGTCCTACCACGTGCCGCCGCTATCAGGATTTTTACTTCACCGGTTGCCCTAAAGAGCTTCCTTGATTACGGTGTGTCAGCAACATCCACGGCGCGTAGATAGATGAAGCGCGACGCTCGTAAATGGGGTGGGCGTACTTAGTGGCGTACGGGACATCATGCCTCCTTTGACTCTTGACACGTTCCGATTGACGGCAATGTCAGCGCGCCCACGTTGGTGTCACTCCAATGGCGGCAAAAATGAATTGCTTGTGATGCTCGATGAACTAAAGTCCGTTGTCGGGAGTAATTAATTAACAGATCCAACGCCGAAAAGGGATCACCCATGCAGCAAACAGAAAAAGAGAGAGAGAGAAAGATGCAAGGAAAGGCAGGGAGGTTAACCAGACGCACATCCGGTTTCCTACCCTGCACTGGGGAATGAATGTACGGGAGAAAAGAAGTTGCAGAGAGATAAGAAGGTACACACAATCAGAAATACCTGCCGTGGCACTGAGCTTGCCCAGCGTCAACATTTATTGTCTGAACGCTGCACGCAACCCTCCATACTTCAGCCACAATGGTAATATTATGAAAATACAGGTCCGGCAAGTTTAGGTTAGATAAAGGAACTTAATTAGGTACTTACACTCCTAATTTTTTTTCAGTGTTGCAATTTCTAAGCATCGAGTGGTACCAACCTATCAGATAATCGTCCAGTGTTGGTTATGAAATTAAGGTTATGAAATTAAGTTTCCTAATAAATTACTTTATTAGGAAACTGAGTTACTGATTGATTTATATGTGGGATTTATTGTTCCAAAACCACCATGTGATTATGAGAGACGCCGTAGTGAAGGGCTCCGGGAATTTCGACCGCCTGGGGTTCTTTGACGTGCACCCAAATCTGAGCACACGGGCCTACAGCATTTTCGCCTCCATCGAAAATGCAGCCACCACAGCCGGGATTCATTCTCGCGAAAAAAAAACTGAGTCAAAATAAAACCGAGCTGTGGCACGCCAAAGAGGCTGTCAGGAGTTTTTTTTATGTCTTTTGATGATTTTGCCTGCTAAAGCACTCATTGTGCGCTCAAGCATTCATTGCACTGCATGCCTGCAAGTCATGTGTTCCCATTAATGCTTCATTATGAGTAACCGCGGACAGCTATCAAATCAAATGCATTGGTGAAATGAGTATATGTGACTCCTTTCGTGTAATCCTCACTTGCAAGTGTATGAGTTACTTTAAAGAGGCTCGTAAACCCTCTTCGGGGGTTTTTATATATTATCTATAGAGCCGTGTGACCTATAAAAGAGTTAGTGTGGCACTTCAGAGACACTAAGTATGGGCGGCAAGCCAGGACCACCTGGAATGTGTCTTATATACTCTTCTTTTTTTCTTTCTCACAGTGTACCGCTTGACCCTATTTCTGAACGCATTCCAACTTGGTGCGTTTGTTTTGATGCAATAACATTGAAGAGCTCGTTTCGTAAAAATTTCATGGCTGGCGTCGACATCAACACCGGCGTTGTCGTCGTTAGCTGTGAATGAAAAACGGGCACCGTCTGTGAGCGAAAATCCTAAATCAGTGCAAATAAACAAATACCAAAAATCTTCTGTTCCAGTGATAATACAACCCAGGTCTTTGGCGTTGCAAGACTAGTTCGATCACAGAGACATGCCGCTGGTTGAAAATGCTTTAGAGAGGACAAAACATCTATACGAATGACATTTTGGGGGCAGGAGACTCCTTAATGCATAGGATATTTCGTGGCAAAAGCGTACAATGGGACCAGGCGTTAAAACGTGTGAATTCGCCTCTTTTTTAATCTCTCAGCACATGCGTCCACCCCCAAGCAAAAAAATTTTAAAACCCCCTCTTCATCTCCCATCCTTTCCTTCTGAAAATACAAGCTTTCTCACCCCCTGCAGGTCTTTACCAAGCAAAGCCCTACAAAAACGGGTGAGACCAGCGCAGGAAAATGAGGCAGGTGGACCGTGCAACCAGCGGATAGTTTGAAAGGGCTCAGTCATTGCAGTTTGCTCGGGCATACTATACAATCATCATTATCAGCAACAGCATCAACAAGACAGAGAGAGAGATAAAGATGCAAGGAAAGGCAGGGAGGTTAACCAGATGCACATCCGGTTTGCTACCCTGCACTGGTGAAGGGATAAAGGGGAGAAAAGAGGTTGCAGAAAGATGAGAAGGTACACACAATCACGAGCACACTCGGGGAGCACACACAGTTTACAGGCGGTCGCTCAGGTTTGTTGACTTAAGGTAAAGTAGCAGTGCTTTAGTTGCTTTCTGCGCAACTGAGGCAGATGCCCAAGGTCCAAGTATCTTCTGCACACAAAATGGTCCGGGGTCAAGTCGACTCAAAACCATCCGGAGCTGGCATCGCTGTGTGTCGTAGCAAGCGCAGCTGCACAGGCCGTGTTCGATGGTCTCTTCAGCTCCACAGTAGTCGCATGTAGGAGTGTCTGCCATACCAATGCGAAAGGAGTTCACCTTTGTAAATGCAACACCCAACCAAAGGCGGCATAACAGTGTCGCATCGGAGCGGGAAAGTTGTGATGGTAGCTTTAGCTTGAGCGAAGGATCCAGTTCATAAAATTGGCACCTTTGGAAGCTGGTAGGTGACCAGAACGTGCGTGTGAGATCTCGAGCCAGCAGGTAAAGTTGTCTTGCTGCATCATTCCTTGATAGAGGAATCGAGACTACACGAGTTTCTTCATGGGCTGAGCGGACTGCATCATCGGCTAATTGATTTCCGGTAATACCGATATGTCCAGACAGCCATTCATATATAATATCATGCCCTCGTGCTAGAGCTTCATGATGGCAATGTCTTATTTCTTGTACCAGTTGGTCATGACTCCTCCTACGCATGGCAGACTGCAAACTCTGAAGCGCTGCCTTCGAATCACAGAATATGACCCATTTTCCTGGACGTTCTTGAACGAGATATTGTAAAGCAGCCCTTATAGCAGCAAGCTCTGATGCCGTAGATGTAGTCATATGCGACAACTTAAACATGATTGTCATTTCTGCAGCCGGAATTACAGCGGCACCTCATGAGCTGCTGGACGAGACGGACCCATCAGTGTATATCTGCGTTCGGTCTAAGTACAACTCATGTAATAATAGCAGTGTTGCTTGCTTCAATGCTACCCTGGAGTGACTGCTTTTCTTTTTGATTCCCGGAATTTCAAGACGTACTTGCGGCTGGTCGAGGCACCACAAAGGACATGCCGTTCTCGCAGCTGGCGTATATCCTGATGGAATGCTGTTTAGGTGCTTGGCTATGACGTCTGAAAACGTAGCACGTGGTCTTCCGGAAGGTAGAAGGGCCAAGTGGTGGTCGGGGACACGGCTAGCATGTCGAATGTGCGCTCTGAGGCAATCCACAACTATATATGTCCTGACCGAATGGTCTTTGGCAAGCATGATTGTGGCACAAGTAGAAGCGTATCGGGGCAGCCCTAGGCAGACACGCAGTGCCTGACCCTGCAAACTCTCCAATTAATGAGTATTCGATTTTCTGGTGTTAGTCAGTACCGGCAAGCTGTAGCGCAATAGACCCAGAAATAGGGCCCTGTACAGCTGTAGCATGGAGGCCACAGAAGTTCCCCATGCTTTACCGCACAATAATTTCATGATATGCACAATAGATAGCAGTCTCTTCTTCAAGTACGCACAATGTGGGCTCCACAAAAGACTTCTGTCGATTATTATGCCCAGGAAACGATGCGTCCGTGCATATTTGACACTCTGCCCATTGATGTAAACAGGGTACGGCGTCATTGGTTTGCGTGTAAACGCCATCAACGCGCACTTCACAGTTGATATATTTAGGCCTTGTTTCTGAAGGTAGGCTGTTGTGAGGGTTGCTGCCCGCTGTATTCGTGCACGCATCTGAGGGCGAGTAACTCCAGCACTCCAGAGGCAAATATCATCGGCGTATATAGATAGGCACACCGACTTTGGCAGAACCTTCACCAGACCAATGAGGGCTACATTGAACAATGTGGGGCTTAAAACACCTCCCCGAGGCACTCCGCAGTAAGTGTAATGTTGGGCAGTTGTACCCTCATATGTTTGTACAAAGAAACCCCTGCCAGTTATATAATCTTTTATCGATTGAAACATTCGTCCACCAATTCTCATTGCTGCGAGAGAAGTGAGGATGGCATCGTGAGCAACATTATCATATGCACCCTTCACGTCAAGAAAGAGTGCCACTGATATGCGCTTGCGACTTTTTTCTTGTTGAAGAAATGTCAATAAGTCAAGGACACAGTCAATGGAGGAGCGGCCCCGACGAAAGCCTGCCATGCAAGAAGGGTATTTGGTGTATCGTTCCTGCAACAAAGTCTGCAGTATGTTTCTTTACGGACTCGTAGGTGGTATTTTGCTGTTTTGCAGAAAGCGTTATGGCATAATGGGAACTTCACGACTATATACATCAGTAGTAGGCATTCTAGGACAGTTTTAAATGGTCAATATTACGCGCATGTATGTTCTCTTCCATGCGGCATGGTTGATGGGACCGTGAATCAAAGCCAGGCTATAGCACTCGGCAAAGTGGTTGGCATGGATCCCGACTACAATATCGTGTTCTGCTATTGCAAGCGAAGCTGAGGAGTCTTCCTACTTTGTGTTTTACAAAGAAGGCTGTTATGAGATCACTTTTCGGGTTACGTAGTTGTTGTCTGCAGCCGCCGCAGCCGCCGCCGTTGTCCGTAACCACATCACACGGAATTAGAAAAAAATTTGCACCATATCCACGGAGTGAATGATGGAGAGTGGGGCGAAGCATTCGTCCGCCCATTCGTTCTTCTTTCCGTCCGTCCATGCGTCCGTCTGTGTGACCGTCCATGCGTCCATCCACCCGTCCGTGCGTGCGTCTGTACGTGCGTCCGCCCCTGCGTTCGTCCATGCATCCGCCCCTGCGTCCGTTCATGCGTCCATCCAAGCATCTGCCTGTGTGTCCATTCGTGCATCTATCTATTCAACACTCCAAGTACCACCATCTCGAATCTTTTCATTATATATTCCTCATATAGAAGCACCGCCATCCAGCGGACATTTCAAGGACTAAACGAGATGTGGCACACGCACACTTTCTTACGGCTTGCGCTTCGGGTCTACTTCCCACCTTTAACCACCTCGAGTTCATGGTATATACTAGTTCACTGTATTCATGGCACTGCGGCCTAACGCTCGCTAAACCTTTCTAAAACTAAGGAGGGTACGTCCAGCGAGTACAACGTAGCATCCTTTTCCTGTCAGATAGTGCTCAATGTACATGCGAATGGCTGCTAATGGGAAATGAGAGACAAGAGAATTCGGCTTTCACTTTCTTACGGCTTGCGGTTCGTATCTACTTCCCACTTTTAACAACCTCGAGTTCATGGTATATACTAGTTCATTGTATTCATGGCACAGCAGCCCAACTCTCGCTAAACCTTTCTAAAACTAAGGAGGTTAAACCCAGCGAGTATAACGTAGCAACCCCTTCTTATCAGATAGTGCTCAATGTACATGCCAATGGCTGCTAATGGGGATCGCAGTGTGCGCGTTAACTAAAAGCCAAATGCTCATGTCTCTCATTCCCCCTTAGCAGCCATTGGCATGTACATTGAGCACTATCTTTTATTGTACTATAACGCTCAGACACCACTCACCGGCACCACCTTGGAGGTCAAAATGTTATACTGTTTACACACTACAACGGCTATGAGGGACGAACAGGTGCCGCTCTAAGGAGCTTCGCCCCTAAAAATAATAGCGGGGTTCAAACCCGCTGTATACGTATGATCAGCTGTGTACTCTGCCACTACGCCCCATTGTTCCATGCTCGCTGCGTGGTAAGAAAAACTGCACGATAAAAAAAAACACGCCGTTTCGCTTGACGTGCAGGAGTTTTGCGATTTTCATTTCTGACTAAACCTTGCTTTTTCATAATATGTAAGCTACTGTGTCCACGAATGACATGCCGCTATTGCCAAGACGCCAAGTCTCTTTCAGGATTCAAAAAACATAAAACAAATTATACAAAAATCACCGAGAACCCGGGGAAATTTTTCAGCTTTTACTTCCGTGTACAATAGCAATTTCTCGCTTTGTCTTCTAGTTGACGTGCGCAGAAGCTAATAATTGACTGTAATGTTCGATAAGTACACGCGTATTTGATTGAATAAGGTGTATTTTCTTGCACAAGGAACGATATGCTATAGCACAGCGGCCGTGTCAGAGTGTCCCGATTTGCATCTGTAAACCGATAGCTCGAACTAAATAGCCGATAGCTAAAAACCAAATCGCATGTGTACGAAAGTGTCTCATCATGTTACTTTATGAACGCGCGCCGAACGACAAGCCTGTGTTTCCACTTACATGAGTCAGCGAAGTGCCGACGAGTGCACCTGGTGGCTTTCGGCGGCGCCCTGTGTGCGCTGCGCCGCAGGCTGAAAGCGCATCGCCTCGAAGCTCATCGCACCTTGTGCGGACACCGTACGCAAGAAGCGATGGTTCATTAACGTTAACCGATGACTAGGCTGTACTTTACAGCCATTTTTACTCCTCGGCATAGCATAATGTTAAACGCAAAAGCACCGATCACAACGTGTAGGACGGACTCGGCCAGTACGCTATTGACCGACATTCGCTGGAAGTTGTACTCGTACGGGTCGCACTGAAACCGACGGATCTCTGCGCAGGTGGCTCGCGAAACTTGAAGCTTGAACATTCCGCAAGCCTCTCATTGTTGCATTCAAGTGTATAGAAGGTAAGCAAAAGTATAAAAAAAATGCCAGAAATGCGTTTGTGTTGTGGTTTTGCCTCGTTGTTTTTCTGGCATACTACTACACACTGCGGCATCGCAAGTGGAATCGGACGCTGGACCGTAACATTCATAAATTATTTCTCAGCCAGCACGGTGGCAGACCGTCCCAACTGGGTTTGTAAGCGCCCAGCTCTACAACTCCCAGGCTTGGGCTAAAGTGGCTTTACCGCATTGAGCCGATATGACAGAATGTCAGCTGATTATTAAATTTAAGTAATGAAAACGGCGGTGAATGTGATGTAGTTGTGATGCAGTTTTATGAAAAAAAAGGTCGTAGTGCCTAAAAAGTACCTAAGGATCACCAGATACATACACATGCTACATGTATATTCGCGCTTCAAAACGTGTAATAGAAATGTTGCGCCACCTGCACTTGAAGGGGGCTAGACATCATGAGGATAAATACCGGTCGCTGTATGAATTGTTGTCCATAACACAAGAGGTATATGTTCAGTGCTGTCTGTTGCGCTGTTGCGTAGGATTATAATGTGTGTGCCGATGTTCTTTCAGTATAGGTGACGTAATCTTGAAGCCATCTATGAAGTACACTGCTTTTAGAAAATACTCGCCCTCTTTTTTATCTTTTTCTAGACGTTAGTTCTAGGACAGCAGGAGTGATTCTATTCTTGCAGGGAGTTGATGCACTTCAGCCCGACAGCTTGTAAAATTATATGAGACAGTAGCGCCACTGCCACAGAGAGTGCATGAACTCTATTTCAGAAGCGTGACCGTATACTTTGGCGAGGAAGCTTGATCACTCTCGATCAGCCAGAGTACCGGCATTCTGTCGAGAGAGCGTGCCTACTTTGTGCAGCAGAGAGTTCCCAGCACTCCCGAAAAGAGAGTGAAACATGGGACAAGGCTTAACTCCCACAAAAAGAGTGGCCAGCACTCTCTTGGGGCTGTGAGTGAAGGTTCGTGGCGCAGCATCCTTGACACGGCACAGCGTCACCGTGTCCCCGGCACAGCGTCCTTGGCAAGGTTCATTGGTGATTGATATGTGGGGTTTAACGTCCTAAAACCACGATATGATTATGAGAGACGCTGTAGGGGAGGACTTCGGAAATTTCGACCACGTGGGGTTCCTTAACGTGCACACAAATCTGAGCACATGGGCCTACAACATTTCCGCCTCCATCGGAAATGCAGCCGCCGCAGCCGGGATTCAATCCCAAGACCTGCGGGTCAGTATCCGAGTGCCTTAGCCACTAGACCACTGTGGTTGGGTGTCCTTGGCAAGGTTGATCGAGGGCGGTAGTAAGGGGGGTGAAGTAAAAAATTGGAGAAGCTTGCACAAATCCGCACAGGGCTTGAAATGAAGGTTCTGAAAATCAATCTGTTTGTTTGTAGGTTGTTTATAGGCCTTCGTTAGGTGACGCAGGTCCTTGGTTGCTTGTTGCTAGGTTTTAGCTAGGTGGTGCCAGGTTGCTTCTTTCTACGTTTATTTTCTCAGCGCACAGAGGTTCAGGTGACACTGCATACAGTCACAGACACGACGCAGTTGACAAAACTCCCAGAACAAGAAAAGTGGCGCCGAAATTCAGAATTTGAACTTCTCAATACTACGGGCAGGTAGTCCTTGCCGTACAGGTCCTCCATCGCTTCCGGGCCTTCTCGCAGCCATTTCCGTGCCCTACATGGCATTCTCTCTCTGTACGCACTACTCGTCTTAGACTCGCCGCCGTCGCTTCGCAGCCGTTTGATGGGCTACCTCTGGCCTTCTTCATTATTAGCGGGCCAGTAGAGAGCAGGCCAGTAGAGAGAGAGAGCCCAATACCCTTTTTTTATGATTATAGTTTTCATACGGGCCGCACAAATTACGGCTAGCCTATAAGAATCGCTGCCTAACGAACCCGCCATCTGATTTCACTCTGATGCCATCGGCGCCCGCTGTTAGTTTTCGCCTTGCTTCCAATCTAACACCACACACACACACACACACGCACACACACACACACACACACACACACACACACACACACACACACACACACACACACACATATATATATATATATATATATATATATATATATATATATATATAGATAGATAGATAGATAGATAGATAGATAGATAGATAGATAGATAGATAGATAGATAGATAGATAGATAGATAGATAGATAGATAGATAGATAGATAGATAGATAGATAGATAGATAGATAGATAGATAGATAGATAGGTAGATAGATAGATAGATAGATAGATAGATAGATAGGTAGATAGATAGATAGATAGATAGATAGATAGATAGATAGATAGATAGATAGATAGATGGATAGATAGATAGATAGATAGATAGATAGATAGATAGATAGATAGATAGATAGATAGATAGATAGATAGATAGATAGATAGATAGATAGATAGATAGATAGATAGATAGATAGATAGATAGATAGATAGATAGATAGATAGATAGATAGATAGATAGATAGATAGCGAGAGAGAGAGAGAGAGAGAGAAACGCACGCCGCATGACCTACGAGCAAACTATTGTCTGACAACCGACGTTGTTTTCGCTAAAACAGTTAGTAATCAGTTAGTGAACGCATGTCCTTACTTGTTTCCCGAGTATTTTACTACCTTCGAAGCATACTTTTACTAGGCACCAGCTACTACAGATAGTAACTTTAGCTATTACTAACCAGGGGACCTTTCCTAATGTTTTTAACTAGGCAACTACTAAGCCCGTTGCCAGATCTGTCGTAGATGCGGCAGTGCATGTTGCCGTAATGTCGAGATCGTAAGCAATATTTAGATAAGTTCTATTTTTATTGACTACCTTGGAATACACGTTTCATGCTACGAATTGGCACACTCATGAGTAAATAGAAGAGGACATGATGATGCGTAGAAAACAACAATTGCCTTATAAATTCTGTGACTGCTAGTCAGTACGCGGTGAGCGGTCCCAAAGCAGGAGCATATATAATCTTCAAGCTGCTGCCACGGTAGAATTCTGGTATGTCCAAGTCTTGTGCATGCAAGTCTTGTTCGTGCATTTCCATGCGTTCTCTTGTGACACATCCACTCTTAAGAGTTCTCATATCAGCATAATATCACGTGAGTTTCAGAATCATATGCTCATATGGACACAAATGAGCATATCACATGCTCATATGAGTCCATATGAGCATATGAGATTCACATTTGATCATACATATGTGAATCTGATTTGATCATGTGGTCAATCCTTTCTAAGTGTGTTGCTGTGATTCGCACTTACCCCAGTATAGTTGCATGATGTAATTAAAAGCCATCAATAAATCACGAGGTCCATGTGAATTTGTTTTTTTTTTCATCCTATAATTTTCTAATAGGATCATATGGATGTGACCACGCTTAACAAAGTGTGCGTAAACCTCTATTTGTAGGGTTTACTAACAATTTAGTAATGAACTGGCCACTCTAGTCAGCACTGTTCACTTACCAACTAGGTAGTAACTTTAACTACCCAACGACGCAGTGCTTTTGCCCAGCCTGTTAGTATTTGGGCTAGTGTTTGTTACGAGCTCAACAAGCTTGTGCCTTTTGCTAGGGTTACTTTCACTAGCTGCATTTACGAGCTTCTTGGTGGATTATGTGAAGAGTAACAGGCTAGTGCTTTGTGAATATACCAACGTTATGTGGTTTTTATGCGGTTCTTAAAGGGAACAGAAGAGAAAAGTGAGTCCCGTAACTGTCTGAATCAGGTGCCACACCTCAACAGTAGCTCACAAGGGATGTGGGTAACGAGGGATTACAAGGATAGGAATAAATGGATAGTATATATATAGAGAGGCCTTTTTTTTTTAGATTGTATGTTCAGTAATTTATGCGTTGCTATATCTGGTAGTGGGTGGCCTATGCATAACGCAGCCTCAAACGAACATTCAGTGCCCACGTGCGCTATCGATAAGAGAGCGCAGTGAGGCGTGCTATCAATAGACTGGTGCGCGTGCGCAGTTGTGGAAACGCTTCTCGCTTTATAGCTCCACAAGCGTTCCCTTGGGTTACCAAAGAAGTTACGGTCGCTGTCGCCCTGCTTGCTCGGCTCATAGATCTCGATGTCCTCATTCCTTTTTACCATTTGTAATGTAGTGTTTGTTTTAGGGGCGAAGCTCCTTAGGCCGTGAATCGCTCACTCCTCTGGATGTACGTAGCCACCTTTACTTTTGAGTTGTTATAGATAGCGTTGTTTGAATAGCCCTTGGGGATAACATAACTAGATGGCGTTAGTGGTTTTCACTGCAAATCCGTGGAGTGAATGGTGATATTCGGGGCGAATCATTCGTCCGTACGTCCAGCCATGTGTCCTACCATCCGTGCGTCCATCCGTTCGCCCGTCCGTTCATCTGCCCGTGTTTCTGTCTATCCGTCCGTCCGTCTGTCTGTCCGTTCGTCTGTCCGTCTGCCAATCCGTGCTTCCGTCGCTTCGTCCGTTCTTCCGTGCGTCCGTCCGTCTGTCTGTCGATCCGTGCTTCCGTTCATCCATCCGCCTATCCGTGTTTCAGCCCGTCTGTCCGAGCGTCCGTCCCTCTGTCCGTCCGTCCGTCTGAACGCATGGACAGATGGGCACACGTACAGATTGATATACGCTCCGCCTAACTCATCATCATTCACTCCGTGGATATCATGTGATTTTTTAGCACATAGCATCCGCAGTAAAACGCTAAAGAAGATACACCACAGTCTTTAGAATTGCGTATCTGCGCATTCTTAAATGAACAGACTGCCTAACATTTACAAATTGACGTGGCAAATCAAATAAGAATAATTTTGGCTTTTTATTGACGACGTTCAAAAGTATGAATGCAGCCATGCAGATCAATATGGGGCGGCATTGAGCACCAGCCTGTACTTTCGCCGCGGGGCTGAATCATTGGAGGATAAATGCGAAGAGGCATACCGAAGGACCAAAGTATCCCAAGAAAAACTATCTTCTTCACAAAAAAAAAAAACACTAAATAAAACGAGCGCTAGTGTTTCTCTTCTTGGTGTTTGTTTCGCTGCACTTGCTAAGATGCGCGAGCTTTACACACACCAACTAGCACAAAGTCTGCGTTGAATAGCGTTTGTTTGGTCGTTTGTGAATAATGTCATTTTGTGCATAATGTACGAAGCGTACTTGATTACTGTCATCGTCCTGGGTTTCTTTTCTACATGCGACTGTGAGGGAAATAAAAAACTTGTATTACAGTTCTGTCGAGGTTGGCTTTATTCAAACACAAATAAAACTTGTAATATTAAAAATTTTGATGTTCTATCTTTTTCTTCTTTTTTTCAAGAGGACGGGCCGAGCCCAAAGTCCGTTGTGGTCTTTTTCTAAATCATGAAGAAGATATAAAGCTTCTCTTTTTGAACTGAAACAACCACATCCTAAATAACAAAATTAATCAATGCAAAGTTAGTAAATAAAAAGCGAGCAATTAAAGACCACATGAAAGCTGGAGTCCTCAGTTTACAGATGCAGCATAGGTCTCGTTAACCTGCCCACAGAAAATGGACTCGCGTCGAAAAACTAGTACAGATGTTTTTTTAGGCTGCTGACCGTGTCCAGTTATAGTTCGTGAATGTATTGATCTTTGTAACGTAGTTTTCAAAAGGAAAAAAATGGGGCAGAAGTGAATTATATATCGTAAAATACGTTATATTGGGGGAACCTGTAGTGGCCTGTGTCTCGCCTTGTTCCGTATAGCTGCTGTACCTTTGCTCTCGACACATTGGGCTCGGCCATCACGTGTGGGCGGGTGGTCTGGTCGATGGAAAAGCGATTATCTTGATTGCTAATGAGAGTCGGCTGGCGTCCTCCCGGCTCAGTCGGTAGCCACTTTCTTCGCCGCGTACTTCACCCTGTCGGGCTCTCATTAGTTTAGGGTGTGCGCTACGGTAAATCTCCGAGCATCCGCGAAACTTTCTTGAGGGGGAAAACGAGATACAGTGTGCTGAGTTTCTCCTGACACACACGGTCCGTTCCGGTTCCCGTAGTTACAGTAATGGTATAACGCAATTACGTTTGGTTCAGTGGAACACCATGCGGGCCCACCTATAAATCACGGAACCGCCTTTTCCTAACCCTGCGGTATTCGCTAAAAGAGCACGCAGCAACCTGTCTCCGCAGCTGACAAGTAACACTGACCTTGCTGCACCTGGGGTTGGGTTAGAAATTAAGAAGCGTGGATTGTTCGGTTGGTGAATGATCGATGAAATAACCATGTTTATTGGAAACCTGCAGGTCAGCCTGCATGTAGGTTTTGTGCGTGCGATGATCGGATTCCACAGTTTACCTGCGTACACCACCTATGCTTTTGTTGTGAACGCTGCAAAGACACGGCCGTGCCACGGGCCCAGAAGGTGCCCCAGCTCCCATTTCCAGCCGTGTGCAAGGGCAAATGAAATGTTCCCTTAAGGTGCGGCAGTTTGGCCTAGTTTGTATGACATGACGATAGTTATAGCGCGAAAACAGAACGATGATAAAGAGTGCTCGTGTCCTTCTTGTCTGTATGTCGTCGTTCCGTTCTCGAGCTATAACTACCGTCGTGCTGCCTTGAGGTTTCGACATTTTGTGTCGTAATGGAAACAGTCATGCATAATGCGTTTTAAGTACTTTCGAGAGTTATATTCAAGGACTACTCATCCTAACGAACGTTTATGAATCACTCTTGCGCGTACACGTGGGTCTGTGATTGTACGCATTATTTGTGTGTACGTGTCATCATTGTATATACCATATAGAAATCAATCACCCAACAAATCGAGTGACATGCCTAGCGATAAACCAGGCGAATGTCTCCCGGAATATTATTATAAATTGTTATCTTTCTCCACCTCTATAGTTTTAGGAGCTTGCTCGGCAAGCTTCTAATGCTCGCGCCTTGTCCGGCTGCGGGGGCCGGCGTCCGACCTGCACACCAGTGTTGCCGGTATCCACCTGGCCCTTTGTCGCTCAAGGCGTCCTCTGCAGCGTTGATTTCAATAATTCTCACTAGATGGCTCGATGCCACCCAAATCGTTGGTTTTCGATGTACCGTGTGCTCGCCTCCTCGCGACTACACGTCCACTTTGTTCCCTTCGCTTCGTAAGCACGCAGCTCGTGACAAGCTCCTGCGATGAGTTATACGCACGGGTTATTCCGTTAACCTCCCGAGCCATCTCACCTGCTTGCTCTCAACCCCGTTTAAGGACGCCTGATAGCTGCGCGTCTTCAATTTATGAGCTTTAGGCATTTGACTCATGGTATGCGCCAGTATGGCATAAAGAGGCAGTTGGTTAACACACCGATCGACGTAGACAACACTGCGCACTGGTGGACGTGGAACTTGCCAAACAACGCATGCCTTCCCCGCACAGATCCTGCACCGACTAATTAGCAAATCTTTCTACAGAAATGACATCGCCAAGAAACGCCCGTGCACTTCCGAGCAAGCTCCTCTGAAATTTCTCACTTTGTGGATATGGTGGTCATTTTTCTTACAGTATTCACCCTGTTTACTTGTCTACAAGCATTACGATGTCAGTATAAGTGCTTGTTGGGCTGGCGACTTTTGCTCTCGCTTCCTTCCTCGCCTAATCACTCTCTTTTTCGGCAGACTCTGAAAACAAGGCATGTTTTAAGAATTTCATTTGGCTAGTGCCCTATAGTTCCTTAAAAAATAGTTGCTTCTTTGTGAGTATTCATCGTAAGGAATAGTGGGTAAGACCTCAGCTTCGCAAATTTCGGTCATCTCGGGTTCCATAACGTGTGCAAAAATCAATGTGCATGGGCCTATAGCATTTCACCTCCATCAAAACGCGGCCCTTGCAGTTGGAGTTCGATCCCGCGACCTTCAGGTTAGTAGACGAGCGACGCACGCAGCACGCATTGTTATGTAATCGTTCGAGTACATATAAGTTAGAACAGGTGTCGCCTCCGCCATTTCCCATAAAAAAAAAGAAAAAAGAACGTTTCCATTTCTGTATCAATCCTACCGCTAACGACTTCGTCATGGCGTGCCAAACTCCATGTCCGACCATGACAGAACAAGCCACACTCTTGTCTCCCGAACACAGTCACGTCCACGTACTTTGTATCGACCGCACCCACTGTCTACCTAATGTTACGCCACTAAGTGCCAGCCCCTTCCCTTTTGGTTGACCCATAATGTCGCGGATGACGTCATTATCGCGTGCGACGATTGAGAAGTTTTCAGGGAAGCGTGTCACGTTTTGTGGCTCGCACAGACGATCCCGTAGACAGGTGGAAGAGTGCAGGCATAGTACATGATGGTGGGCACTTAGGTCTCTATGTATGCCTAGCTAGCTACGATGGAGGCCGCACAGGTACACGATGTTCGACGTCTATTTACATCGCTATCGTGCTTCGTACGCCGCTATATTGGAATTGTGGATGGACTTAGACTAGTTCTCACAGTGATAAGAAAAAAAACGAAAGTAATACACAAATCACCGACGATGCATCGAGCTGTCGGTGACGCAATGGAACCATTTATTTCTTTTGTTCACGCTAACACACTCTAGCACACATTCAATCGTTTCTTTTGCTTGATACTCTTTTATCGTTACTCTTTTTTTCTCATATCTTACTTTTCTATCCCTCTTGATGCTATTTCAATGCAGGTATAGCAAGCTGGATAGTCTTTCCGGATAACCTCTCGGCCTTTCACACAACCTTCCTCGGTCTCTCTATTTACGTCGTTGAACGAGAGCTGAAAATTCGACGGCAGCACTGCGGTAGCCTAGGTGTTGCATAAAAATTACTTAGTGCTATAGAGATGATGAGATTCTGTAGAATGTCATGAATGGGCGCTTTATTTTTCATGATTTCAGAAAGTGTGTACATTTGTTTTTAGCCTCAGATTTTGCGATGATGTGCTTCATCCGGAGCTTTCTTTCTGAATTGTCTCAGTTGTTTCAGATGTATCAGGGAGGCTCAGCTTCACTGTATTAATGAGTCTACCCTCAACTATTTTAAATGAATTTTAATAGCTCAAGGTATTCACGTCTGTTTTGGCGATGCCAGATGTGAAATATGAACTGCACAATGCAGTCTCATTGAGATCACTTCTTAACAAAAAAAGAGACGCAGCTGTTTGATAAAAAAAGGGCCTCGGTACAATATCATCAAAAAATTGTTTTTATTATCATTACGCTTGAATATTACGAAACAATATTAAATCGTAGCATGAGTTTGGACGCCATGCAAGAGCCCTTAATTAAAAAATCGCTCAGCGGTTCTACCGAGAATACCTTGAGCTGACACCACGTTTACGTAAGCATTCATTTGGTTATGTAACTGCTACGTGCAGTTTATAGAAAAGAGTAAACCGTAACGTAGGTGCTTAACGCAGTCGAGGACCAGGAACTGCCAAGTGTGTCCTTCTTGCTGTGAAAAAAGCTTAAAGACCGATACAAAGTTTTCATGAGAGGTTTCTTCCTGGAATAAGTCACTAATCAACGCGCCAGTTCAGAATTAGAAAGTTCGATGCATTTCACTAGCGCACATAAATAGAAACTCAACGCATAATCAGTACTTTACCGATGCTTTCGTAAGTCACGGATTTCAGGAGCGTCGTTGCAAGCGAAAAACCTAGTGTCCTCGAGCGTACTCCAGTGACGTGCGCACTCCGTCTTCCTAAAAACGAATGTTCTCTCGAGTGCGAGATTGTCTGTGATTAGCTACTTTTGAATTCCAATCCCATGTTTCACCACTGTAAGGTATCATTTCATATTGCCGCTTTTGTTGCTGCGTGTATTTCAACTCTTGACATTGATTATGGTCGTTAGCCACTGAAGTGTTTCGCTCCTAAGCACGTGGGCGAAGATTTAGTTTTTTAAATAGAGCAACGAAGCCGTTAGGGGGAGGGGGGGGGGGGCTTGCTCGATTGGATAGGAAGAAAGAAAAAGAAACTAAGAATAAAAGAAAGTAAGAAAAAGAGAAATGAAGAAAGAAAGAAAGAAAGAAAGAAAGAAAGAAAGAGAGAAAGAAAGAAAGAAAGAAAGAAAGAAAGAAAGAAAGTGATAAAAAGAAAAGGGGAAAAGGACAAAGAAAGAAGGAAGGAAAGAGAGAGAGAGAATGAGGCGAGGTAGAGTGAAAGAAAGAGAGAAAAAGAAAGAAAGGAAGAAAGAAATATGGAAAGAAAACGAAGAACGACATGCAGACGCAAAGCATCGCTTGCCCCGATTTTCCTGTTAGGACAATAGCTCTTGAATTGCCATTTTATTTTCGCAGCAATTTGACAATTATTACTGTCAGCAACCGTGCAATGACGCGTACTCCTCGTGCAAGCAGCGTTACCGAGCATTGAAGTGCTTTTACAGGAAGCCTGCCTTGACGATGGACCAATAACCCTCGTCTAATGAAGCCCCGTTTCGCGTAAGCAGCTCCCCCGTGCGTCACACATCGGCGCTTGGAGATGACACGCGCGGTGTTTGCATCTGCATTCTCGACACGCAGCAGTTAGTGAGGTTGTTAAGCACCAGCAGGCATCTTCAGATGAGTTACTGTATTCGTCAAAGGTATACATACTACATATATGTCATGATAGTCTTAGTAATGAGTCAGAGACTACATAAAACTGCTTACAAAGAGTTTACCTATCATTGTAAGTGACCATGTTGGCAAGGTTAATAATAATAATAATAATAATAATAATAATAATAATAATAACACTTTTATTGCTTAAATAAAGCAGAGCATCTGGCTGTGCCTGCTGAAACCATCGGTGACATGCGTGACAGAGCCTCCATGGCAGGTAGCAAGAAGCAACCGAACGTCTTAGAACGTAGTGGTAAATGGCACAAAAAAGATAATAGGGCAAACAAAAAAAACTCGTGCATTATTGAGCAGTAACAAGGCATACAAGCCTAAGTTACGACAATTGCACGAAGTTTATAAAAATGACATCGTACAAACACACAGAAGCACAGCGATGTTCGTTAAAGAGAATTAAAAAGTAGAAGATGGAGAAGAAGAAGCAGCATGTTTTCATATGACTACATATGCAAAAACATCAGTATACATAATATTCTATAGACGAATACTGACGCTGCTTGTTGTGGCATCAAAATTTTTCACCAGGATAAGAAAGGGGGGGGGGGAGATGAAAATATACATAAAGAGATTACATATAGGAAGACTGCCAGTTGGCCGGGTTGGTAAAGGTTCATGATGAAACAAGCGATAAATTTTTTTATAACTTGTTTTATCATGAGACAAAAAGAGGCTACTCTTCAATTTATTCCATTAACCTTCAAGTATTACCATCACAGTTATATCACTCATAAGTAAACAAATGCTCTAATATCCTGTGTATCCGATGCAGCTCGGAAGTATATATATTTTACACCACCCTTTCCTTTTAATTTTTCATCAGGTTTTCGTCCCTGTCAAGACATGCTCAACTTCCGATTGAGTGGGGGCGAATTCCAGTAAGCCATATAAAGGAAACAGACTGTCACTTCGTGATAGCGCCACAATAACTATCGATGTTAGCATAGCAGTAGAACTGCGGACTCGCACATCGGAAAAAGGGCGCGAAACCAGGCTGTTGTTAACAGCTGGTTGCAGGGACTGCATGGAAACGCAAAGAACGACTGGGCGTAGTTCTATTCATTCATTTTGTTTTTTTGTACTGCGAGAGGCCCTTCCTGTATTGAAATCTGAGCTTTTCTCTCAATGAAAGTGACAGTGTCGTGAGAACAGGCTGTATAAGGTGTCCGAGTTACTTTGCCAAGATCTTTTAGCGATAACAGCTTTCTTGGAAGGCTTCTGGATAGTCCACTCAGGGATCAGTTACTTGCTTCCATCAGACCGATGACTACCGATGACTTTGTGCGCGCGGAATCTTCTCCTGATAGAGTTGAGGCCTCGCTTCATTTTTAGCCCTATTTGTTAACGTTAATGTTGACTACTGCTTTCCTTTCTCCGCCAACGTGGGGAAACGCTGACGTAGTAGGCAATGCAAAATGCAAGAAAGAGGGTTAACAAAGGGACGTGTCGTTTTGAGGCCCTGCTCGCGTGTTATGACTGACAGGTGATTCGAATAGCACTTAGGGCAAAATCAATGTACTGAATGAGGAATGGGTGTTTGTTGCTTTATGTGCACTCTATTCGTCAACCCCCATTGCCTAGGGGAGGCACCGCCATGGAGCATAGAGAGTGGCTGGATCCCATCAGAATTTATGCTGAAGACAGTGCATCTCATGTATACACCGACTCGAGTGTCCGTGTGCGTGTGTGTGTATGTATATGCGTGTATGTGGATGTGTGTGTGTGTGTTCTGAGTGCGTGTGTGCGTGTTCGTACACGCATTTGGGTGTGCGTGTGTTAGGTGTGTGAGTGCGTGTATGTGGATGTGTGTGCACATGTGCGCATGTATGTGTGTGCGTGTATGTGTGTGTGCGTGATTGTTAGGTGTGTGTGCGTGTAGGTGTGCGTGTATGTGCATGTGTGTGTGAGTACGTGCGTGGGTGTGGTTGTGCGTGCGTGTGCGTAAGTGTATGTGTGTGTGTATGCGCGTAGGTGTGGGTGCACGTGTTTGGGCCACATGTGTGTGCGTGTTTGTGTGCGCGCATGATAGTGTGTATGAGCATGTAAGTGTGTGTTTCCATGTGCGTGTGCATGCCGGTGCGTGCGCGCGCGCGTGTGTGTGTGTGTGCGTGTGTGTGTGTGTGTGTGTGTGTGTGCGTGTGTGTGTGTCTGTGCGTGTGTGTGTGCGTGCGTGCGTGTGTGTGCGTGCGTGTGTGTGTGTCTGTGCGTGTGTGTGTGTGCGTGTGCGTGTGTGTGTCTGTTCGTGTGTGTGCGTGTGTGTGTGTGTGTGTGCGTGTGTGTGTGTGTGTGCGTGCGTGTGTGTGTGTGTCAGCGCGAGTTTGTGGATCGCAAGACCGATAATCTTTTATTAGTTATATTATTTGCATCTTTCTTAATTTTTTGGTCACGCAAAAACGATGATTTTTATTCTCACAGCCAACGACACCGACGTCGATGCTGATGCCACGGTTTCTGGGAAACGAGCTCTATAATGCTATCGCGTTAAAGAAGAGGCTGCGCATTCATTGCAGTATGCGAGATTCTACCAGAGATCAGAGCCGTTCGTACAATCCCGACGTCCTAAAAAACCAAAAAAAATCATGAGTGATTTTGCTGCTCTGGGGACTGACCAGACATGGGGACGCTATCCTAGTAACACCTGCCATCATCATAACCACATTCACCAGCAGCAGCAGCAGCAGTTGCCCCACTACGCGAACTGAAGCAGAGGCCTCTCCAATGTTTCGCCAATCAACCCTGTCGCTTCCTGCCGCGCTGTTATGGCGGCAAGCTTCTTAATCTCGTCTACCCCCTTAACCTGCTCTCTCCCCCTTCTGCGTTTGTCTTTTCTTGGAATATAGTTCGTCACTTTTAATGAACAGTGGCTATCCCGCCTACACGCTACAAGCCCTGCCCATATCTTTTTCTTCTTAATTTCTACTAGGATGTCCCTAACACCTGTTTGTCGCCTGACCCACACGCTTTCTTCCTGTCTCTTGAGGTTGCACCTGTAATTTTCCTTTTCATTGCTCGGTGCAAAGTCAGTTTAAGCTTAACCCTCCTTATAAGTTTTCAGGTGACTGCTCCATAGGTAAGTAATGGTAAGTACAGGCAGTGTCTGCATCCATCGATTACTCAGCTTTTGAAGTCTGCATGCCATGTAATATAGATCTAACGGTGCCACGTGTCAGAATTGAACCATGAGTTAGTTAAAGATGACGACAGCTAAAATTATTCCGAGGCATCCGCCTTTTGTCACGCTCGAAACGCGCAGCGCCCGTTTTCACGGCAACTTTGTCTTGGAGATATGCGCGTTACAGCAGCGGCGTCGTCAAGCTGCCCACTACAGCGTGACCAAGGAGATGCTGAAATTCAACCAACCGCTCCGGAACAAATACTTCATCGTGACTGCGACTAAGTTGAGCATGCAGTGGCGGCACGCGTGGCCTCTCTTTGAAACGCTCCGATAAACGAACGCGTCGTATGTAGTGCTCTTGACGTCCCTACGGTTCCTAGTACACAGACGCGACAGTCGTCATTTGCATAGGAGGATGTGGATTGTTGGCTGCAGCTGAAACTGCCGATGAATCACAAGTGTGCGCTTGGCAGTGGATGCCGGTTCGCGATGAATAGTTTACCCTCTGTTTATTTTGTCATGCTTTCTTTGAATGATATAGGGAGGGGGGTTAACATCCCAAAACCACCATATGATTATGGAGACGCCGTAGTGGAGGGCTCCGGAAATTTCGACCACATGGGGATCTTTGACGTGCACCCAAATCTGAGCACGCGGGCCTACAACGTTTCCGCCTCCATCGGAAATGCAGCCGCCGCAGCCGGGATTCGAACCCGCGACCTACGAATCAGCAGCCGAGTACCTTACCCACTAGGCCACCGTGGCGGGGCGTTTATTGTCGTGCTTTTTTTTTTCGTACCTTGAAGATGGTAGATGTTTCTTCCATGGTCGGGCTCTTTTTCATTTGTACTAAATGGAATGCACGAAAAACAGTGAAACGTAACCTATATCTACTATTATGGAAAAGAACTCCCCAGAAAGCAACATCACACTGGTTATGTTTTCTGCGTCGTGTCTTCTTGAATCAATACTAAATAGAATAGCATTAAAAATAGTATTTTACATTTAGTGATAGACTCCAATAACTTAATAACAAAATTAACAACTGCGCCGACACCCTAGAGCTCGTGAAGGAAGTGCTCATTAGAGTTTGCTTGTAAGAGCTACGTTTTCTGTTAAGTTCGAGATGATGCGGATGCATATATTCAGCTACATGCTGCATGCGTATGCGCCAGCTGTGGTGGTTTTAGACATTAAGGTTATGGGTACTTCGCCGGTAGGATTACGAGACTTTCAACTGAATTCACGTGGGCCAACTGACAGAAGTAAACGATGATTACGTGGCACACTCACTAGACTTAAGAAAAAAACTTACTGAAGCTCCGAGAGGCTCAGCACGTGCTTCACATTCCAGGTTATTATTGCGATAGCAATTGTGTCTAAACTTCCGGTGGGTTCTCGTCTTCGTTTTTATGTTTCGTGTAAAGTCGAAATTGATAACATCCGCCCGCGCATCGTATGCTGAACACAGGAGCACGTCTGATTGGTATGTGGGGTTGAACGTCCCAAAACCACCATATGATTATGAGAGACGCCGTAGTGGAGGGCTCCGGAAATTTCGACCACCTGGGGTTCTTTCACGTGCACCCAAATCTGAGCACACGGGCCTACAACATTTCCGCCTCCATCGGAAATGCAGCCGCCGCAGCCGGAATTTGAACCCGCGACCTGCGGGTCAGCAGCCGAGTACCTTAGCCACTAGACCACCACGGCGGGGCGCACACAGGAGCACATCTGAAGCAAGGATATAATGAGTCAGCCATCTTCGCACGAAGAGAGCATGTGATAACAGCGCCCCACGTCGGAATCCTGCCGTCGACGGCACGTGAAGCGTAGAGGAGACGCAGAGCATATGACGCAGAGCCCGTCTATTCTCAGGCGAAGGAGCACGGGTGTGCTTGAAAAGGCAAGCTGCGTATGAGTAGGTGGTTCTTGAAGGAGAAGGAAAAGAAGCTAATTGCTGTCTGCCTGTTCTGACAACATGGCTAAGCTCCTAGTAGGGAATGGGAGAAGACGATAAAAAACGTAGTAGAGAGTAAAAGGAGACGGAGCACTCGCCCCACGTGAGTGAAGAAAGAGGGATGAAGCGATAGGAAGGATGGGGAGCATCGTTGAAGGAGTTTGAGGACAGGGCACCAATAGGCGAGATCTACGCGTCATCAGAACATCGCGGATCGCGGCCCGATCGGCGAGAGCTTTCCTGACGTCGGACACGGTGGACGACACAAACGTTTAGCAGGATATCCAATGAGTGAGTCCCGAGGAGCTAATACGAACTGTTTTACTGTTTTGTCATTACGTCGCGAACGCTCGTGCTCGCACTGTTTTGACAGACGTCGACGGATGATTCGTATTCATATCTACGTCTTGTACCGCCATCGTTTCGCATTCAGACGACCAACGGCACTAAAACCACTCCTCCCCCTTCCCTCCCCCCCCCCTGGAATGGTCGTATTTCCCTACACTGGCGTTTTGTAGAGTTTCGCGAAATTGAATCCAAAACAGTTAGCGTCTATTTTCATTTTGTGTAGCTTTCCAGTTTGCTGCTATTACAATCACTACTTTGTCGTTGCGGCAGAACTGTGATTTTTTTCATATTTTCTACACGATGCACACCCTCACTCACTGTTACAAAACTTCATCGTCTCCGTGTTCCACATACATTCTTCACTACATTCATTGAAACAGGCGTGACACTCGGAACATGGGGAGACCGTATTGTTCAGAATTGGTGGGGACCCTAATAATGCTCTCATTATTGCTATGAAGAAGACAGTGGAGCAATAAATTAAGAGAAAGGAAACGAAATGCGGCATAGAAGATTTGAAACAACGTTGGGGGGGGGGGGGGGGAGGGCATTGTGCGATCGTCGGTGGCCTCCGTCGGCATCGCGGAGAGGCGTACGTGCAGCACTCCACGACGCTATATCACCCCCATTATCGGTTCTGCTCGAGTAGGGTGTCGCGCTTCATTGCCCGAGTGGAAAAATATCGTCGCCGTTTCAGTACACGCCATATCGCATGACCGCGAGTGTGTATGATTGTGTAACGCATAGTCGATGAAATGCCGCACTGCAGTAGTGTTTCTCTCTCTCACGCTCGTCTAGTTTCTGTGTAGACAAGGCCAACAATAAACGTGTCGTAAGCCCCCTTGAAATAATGCCGTCGGCGTCACGCCATCGTCGTCTCATCCGCCTTACTGCTGCTCAGTGCCGCTGAGAGGACGCTTTCGGCAGCCAAATAATGGTTCGTCCTAGAGAAACCCGTTAATGAGCCTGGTAACGAAATGGTGCTGGGTTACGGGTATATGTACACACGTGAGCAACCCATACAACCTATTTAGTTTTCCGTCTGCGCCGTCTAGTGGCGAGCCATCTGCTGTCCATAGCATTGTTTTTATGTGATTGTTGTTGATAGCATCGGCCTGATGCAAATCGTCAAAGAAATGCTCCCGCCAGCACACGGTTTGCCACTAAATAGAACAGATGGTAAAGGTATACTAATGTCATAGAATTGGTATGACTGTACTCACGGGTTGCCTGCCACAATGTTACGCTGTTTTTTTTTTATTGCGATAGCAATCATATGGACACTCGGCTGGATATCACCGCCAGCGTCAGCGTGTGCGTCGACGAGGACATCGGCGTTGATGTCATGCATTGTAAATGTATACGTATCTATGTATATCAAAACGCAAGAAAGAAAAAAATCCCCCCGAAAAAGACTCCGGGGCGCGGAATGGAACGTGGAACCTCCACGTCATGAATTCGAGGTGTTAACCACTGAGCCACCGAGAGGTACCTCCTTCAACCTTCAAACGGCAAGCTATTCATATCTACCATTAACCCCATTTAGCTGGCATCTTGGGGGGGCTATGGTGTTTTCAGCATTATCAGCAAGATGTGGCAGTGAGTGTGCGGCGGCTCTCATCTCTCACACCTACTTTGGATCGCGTAGAGAATAAGGGGGTGTACGCTCAATCGCGCACACTTATCTTGCAGTGGGAAGAATTGTACGTCTTGGCTAGCCTTTGAGTTTCGTCAGAACGATTCTGTTTTAGATACCGGGCACACGAAGGACACTACAATCGTTGCACAGCCTCCGTTTGCGAAAAGGGTGCGCTTTTCGGACACAGCAGAGTAATAACTGAGACGCATCTTTGCGTTAATCTGTACCTGTGAGTACGTTTCGTGCGTCCTTTGTGTGAGAGAAACGCGGGGCACGCTGCGGTCTGCTTGTCATTTTGTGCGTGACCTTTCAATTTGTTGCTATCACGTTCATTGCATCGCCTTTGCGGCAGAGCTGTGGCCTTTTTTTTTTTTTTCATCAAGAGAGCGACAGAGTGGGAAAGATAAAGTAAAGACGGAGATACTGAAGCCTCCGGTTGACTACCCAGTACTTAGGAAAAAGAAAGGCTATGTAAAAGAATGAAAGAAGAGTTGGTGGCAACAGTAGACGACAATAGGAGCACCGTATTGATGCTCTTGTTATATAGTTGTAAGTACACATACGAAACTACCCAGAAAAATCTTGATCTCCTTTCTGAGACACGCTGTCAAAGACTTTCCAACAACTACTACAGTGAACTGTGGCGCTGAGGTCATTCCGCCACAATGGGAATGATGGGTAGTAATTGAAGTTGGCTGGTTTTCACGCTAGTGATTCAAACACACTTTCTTTATTTATGGCTTTGTTTATGTGTTCTGGCTCTTCGGGGGTGAAATACCTTACACCACAAAATGTCCTTCCGTTTAGAGGCCGCCACCCGACGTCTACAGCAGATGTGGAAACCAAAATGCCTGAGCACAACAGAAAGGTTATCAAAACACTGTTAACCATAAAAACAAAGAAAAACAAAATAGACACGGTGCAGTTGTGTGTTTTTTTAGGAAGTGCAGCGCCAGAAGGCAAAGCCTAGTGGATAAAAATAGTAATAATGAGACTGGGATCGGTAAATTGGAACGTGATGAGCACTGTCTCCCTCCCTGCTTGATTGGGCGTATCTGCCATCAAATTCGTTTACTTCACGATCAAGCGATCATGTTCCTTTGATGTGAATTTAACCAAGAATTAAGAGAAAAGAACAACCACAAGTGTACATTATCATAATGCGGCGCTAATTAAATTTGGTTATTACCCTGAAACTAATTGCTATCTCATTTCTCATACGAATTTGAGAACATATATCGAGTTCCATCAAGGTGCGACCTCTAGCGTATTGCAAGTTCAGCATTCATTAAAAGGCGAGGAACAAATTGGCAGGGCTACACGAACTATCAAGGTACAATTATTAGAGTACGAAAAAATGCAGTCTTTCAAAGCTTATCGCGTGATAAAGCCTGAATGCTAGAAATTTTTCGGAATCATATACTATTTCGCTTGAAGATTTCTCTGTACTGAATAATATGAACTTGAAGATAATTTCTTCACCAAACATGTAAACTGTGACTCAGTCAAAATATAACCTAATCATAGAATGGTTGCGTTACAGACGGTTATGTCTGATTTTTCGGTGAAATAGCGCTCACCTGGGACATAGAAGCGATTCGACCATCACTGTTTTCTTGATGATACAGCAAGTACCAACAAAAGCGCAATTATTGACGCTCAATCTATTTCTTACTGTCTTACTTGTTCAGTGCCAAAAGTTTTACACAATTTCTATTAATTACTTTTCAGTGTGGCATAAGCACCTTGTGAATTCACACAGCTGTTCATCGCATTGATAAAGCACGTAAAGAACCCCAGATGGTCAAAATTTCCGGAGCCTTCCACTACGGCGTCGCTCATGATCATGTGGTTTGGCACGTTAATTCCCACTTACCAATCAACGATAAAGCTCTTTCAGCGGTCTTCGCTAGAAAGGGAGGGGTGGCGTATAAGAGGCCCTTGCCCCCTCATCCCCCCCGGGGGAGGGGGGAGGCGCAAGGGCTCTTTATACACTGCTCGTTCAAAAGAGTGTTGCACAAGCACCCCCCCCCCCCCCTTCGAAGAGAAATTCCGGCCTACGACGATGTGGGAGCTACCAGCAGACGGAGGCAAATGGTGGCCCCTCCGACTACAGCGCCACCGCTGTGGGATTGTGAATCGGGGCCAGCTTGCAGCAGCTGGCTTACAAACCTCTGAATCGTAGCTGCCCTATTCTAGCCATATACAGCTTTTGCTGAAAAAGGCCGCTCGACTGGAGCACTAAGGAGGATGAGAAGAGGTTGAGAAGGCCAAAAGCCTATTTCTGCAGCCAGCATGGCATAACGCCGACCACTAAGTGCGACAACAAAAGATTTGTTTGAATGAGTTGGTTCATGCGGATCATCGCAGGTGCAGCGCAATAACAGTGCAATGTAGCATCAGAGACAGCATGCAAAGAAGTGGGCTTTCAGTGGAAAGTCAGCGCTCTTTCCTATCGCTGATGCTTCTTCCTACATGTTGTTGGGCCGCACCTGAGAAACTCTAAGGGCAAACTGCATTGTTCCGGATGTGTAAGACCTGTGAGCTCTGATATATAGGTGCACCTATGTAAGTTCTAATGATTTATTCGGCTTAAGGGGAACGAAAAAAAAAAAGGGGGGTGGGTACCGGAGCGTACCGTCGCACCTATAGACTTTCGCTCTCGCCCTCTCCAGTCAGGAGGACTCGATCGATCCGACTTTCGAGCCGTACTGCTGCCCGACAAGACCAAATTCAATGCATGAAAATGTCTTGCAAATAGTTTATAGTCATTGTCTAAATGAAATGGCATGATAGGAGCGAACAATGGGTTAAAATCACTTCTCGTGTGTGTGTGTGTGGTAGAACACTGCAGAAGATTGGAGCTTTGCTTCTTTCATGCAGAAAGAATGGCCTGGAAGGTCTCTCTTCAAGCACTATGATAGTATTTTGCGGTTACGTGGTACGTGGAAAATGTAAAGAGAGTATGAAAAATAATCAGCGAATAGTCTATCAAACAATATATCAAGCCGTCGTAGTCATATTTACTTCACTTTCCGCCTAACAGGAAAAAAAAAAACATGCAACACACCTTCACAATGCATCATTCAGTTCTATAGGCCTTTGAGAAAATGTTGCAATGTCATTATAAGTGACTTGCGCTGAAGTTTGAGCAGATCACTGCCGAATACTTTTTTGTTTGTGATTGGTTGTTTATTCAGGTAGCCTGAGAACTTCAATCATTGTCCTTATTCATGGTGATTTCCCTTGGAGGTCAGGCTCCACACGAACAAAGCCGCCCAGCAAAGTGATCGAAGACTCATACACTTCATTGCAGCCACAACAATGTTCTGCGTGGGGTTAAATACGTGCCGAGCATGTACTGTGCACGACTGAACAGTCCTCAACAATGGCCGATACACGTAACGTTTTCACAAGTCCTTTTATTGCATCTTCTTGATTCCACATTCGCTGACTCTCGTGCCTTGTCACGAATTCCATAACCGGGACGCAAGTCGCGTGACGCTGTACCAAGAAACGAGTACCAAGTTGTTGCCTGCAACTGAAAGCCAACCAATGACCTTTTTAAATATAGCCTTCTCTTTCTACTGGTTGTTTGCGCGATGTTCTACATTTTTGCCGCAGTATCTCATCGGCATGTCCACATGCGCAGCTGTCGCGTGTCAGCGCATCGTTACCTTTGTGCGCAGATCAGTGGACTTCCTTTTGATGGCCTTGATACTGTTATGACCGCCATCGGTAGGCGCCATGCTGTCGCTGAAAAGCGTAGCCGGGCCGCGTTCCCACGCCTGGAACCCAGGTTTTCTTGGAACCAGCGTCGAGAGCTGACGGGGGAGCGGCGCTCTTTTAATCCTCAAACAAGTAGCCGACTCGCCGAATGCCTAGGCCCGCCAGGTATTGTCCCTGTTAGCCGGCGGATGAGACGTCACGTCGCCACGAAGCGGTAAGCCGTTCCAGAGGGGACAACAAAGACAGCGTATTCCTTTGAAGAAACGGCGACCGCCGCCACAAAGTGCCCTGCTAATTGAGCGGACAGATTGGCGGACCGTTTGATGTCTGCTGTCCGAAGCTTGGGACCCCTCGACCAGCGACATACACGACGAGCAAGAGCCTCTCTGGCGCCACCTTTAAGTGCAGTGATCTTGACTCGAAATTGGATGTTCACGTGCGCCGTGCATGCTCGTACCCCTCACCTGTTGTGTGTGTGTGTGATTGGTGTTCGACTGAAGAAGGAGGAGCCCGACAGGGCTTATAACGGCGCCGCAGAGTGCAGGACGTCGCTCTGAACCAAGTAACGGTTTAACCACCACGCTCGTGGTTTGTGAAGTTTTCCTATGCTGTAAATATTTGTAAATAGTGCCATAAACCTTGTTTGTTTTTCGTATCCCCATCTTGTAAGCGTTCGTTTCCTCAACCCGAAGCTACACCACGCTACCACGGCACCCCGGGAACACAACAACTGGTGATCAGCGGAGGGAGTCACCACAACTGGTTGGCATCGGTGGGATTCCCGACAACTGGTTGGCATCGGTGGGATTCCCGACAATACCCAAGCTTACAAGCGGTTGCTCTCAACATGCTCCTGATAACAATAGTGTCTCTCTCTATCTTCACTTTCTCTCCCACCTAACCAGTTTCGTGCCAAGACGCGCACGCAAGCCTCCCCCCCCCTAACACACACAAACATACACACACAGACAAACACACACAAACACACACACACACCAACAATGATGTTCCTCGTCGGACATCTCATTCGGCTCTTATAAGTCTACATGCTACAGCTTTGCGCCGCAGGACCCTCATGTCAGATTCAATTTTCTAGTTGATTTCCCCCAGGTGCTCCATGTGTATAAACATTCAACAAAGTGCACAGGTTGAAGTTTTTGTAATAACCTCATTTTGTACAACCAGCAGGGCGAAAATACGCCTAAATATTTAGGTACTTCAGCAAGGCTGGTCAGAGCCTCCATGAATAATGCTCACTATAATAGTAATGATGTGCTTGTGAAGCTGCGTTTTTGTTTTGTAACATAAATGCAGTGTTAACAAAAAAAACGCCAGGCCGGCCCGGTAGGTGCAGCACAGTCACAGCAAAAGCTAGAAGAGCGGCCTTACAGAGCCTTTTCAAAACACTCATTGGGTAACTACTGCAAGCACACTTGCTTGATACCCACTAGGGCATTAATAATAAACTTTTCGGTAGTAGGCCGGCATTCGCTATGCTATTTTTCTTCATTTTTTTGAGAAGCGTGGTATCCGCTAAACACTTGCTAGGAATTTTGTGCCAGTTGTCCATGCAGTGGCTGACGATGATGAGGTATTATAGCTGAAGTGGGTATGCACCACAGTTAATAGGGAACTGTTGCGGGTCGGAAGGAAGGTCGCTGGAGGATACGAAAACAAAACCCGGTCTCTTGTGGTAGCGTTGTGTAGCTTCGGGTTGAGGAAACGAGCGCTTAATAGATGGGGATATGAAAAAACAAACAGGTTTATGGCACTATTTACAAATATTTACAGCATGAGGTTAAGAGTTCGCAAACCACGAACGTGGTGGTTGAACCGCTACACAGTTCAGAGCGTTCACAAACTACGAGCGTGGTGGTTGAACCTTTACTTGGTTCAGAGCGACGTCCTGCACTCTGCGGCGCCGTTATAAGCCCTGTCGGGCTCCTCCTTCTTCAGTGGAACACCAATCACACACACACACAACAGGTGAGGGGTACGAGCATGCACGGCGCACGTGAACATCCAATTTCGAGTCAAGATCACTGCACTTAAAGGTGGCGCCAGAGAGGCTCTTGCTCGTCGTGTATGTCGCTGGTCGAGGGGTCCCAAGCTTCGGACAGCAGACATCAAACGGTCCGCCAATCTGTCCGCTCAATTAGCAGGGCACTTTGTGGCGGCGGTCGCCGTTTCTTCAAAGGAATACGCTGTCTTTGTTGTTCCCTCTGGAACGGCTTACCGCTTCGTGGCGACGTGATGTCTCATCCGCCGGCTAGCAGGGACAATACCTGGCGGGCATAGGCATTCGGCGAGTCGGCTACTTGTTTGAGGATTAAAAGAGCGCCGCTCCCCCGTCAGCTCTCGACGCTGGTTCCAAGAAAACCTGGGTTCCAGGCGTGGGACCGCGGCCCGGCTACGCTTTTCAGCGACAGCATGGCGCCTACCGATCGCGGTCATAACAAAACCAAGAACAAGTTTTTGTAATGAGTTGCAGCGTCGGAGCGTTGGACGGCCCACTCGTTACGCTAGTCGAATTGAGCGACTGATTGTTCTTTCGCTGTTATAGAACGTTTTATAAGTCGTAATAACGCAATTGTATACTTTCCTGCCACCAAGCCTGTCTAAGGCAAGTTTGACAACATGCCACAAGGCCCCGCCGCAGTGGTCTAGTGGCTAAGGTACTCGGCTGCTGACCCGCCGGTCGCGGGTTCGAATCCCGGCTGCAGCGGCTGCATTTTCGATGGAGGCGGAAATGTTGTAGGCCCGTGTGCTCAGATTTGGGTGCACGTTAAAGAACCCCAGGTGGTCGAAATTTCCGGAGCCCTCCACTACGGCGTCTCTCATAATCATATGGTGGTTTTGGGACGTTAAACCCCACATATCAATCAACATGCCACAAGCACCGGAGTAGCTCAGTTAATGAGTGTTTCGTGGAAGCTGTTATAAAAGCGCGAGATGTGTATAAGACTACCGACTGTGCTGAAGATGTAATATCTTTGTATGACGCGTTATCACGCATGAAACACGTGTGATAGTGATTGTCATATTAGCTTGACCTGTAGTCAAGAAGGCAATAAAGAAAAAACGGAGTAGCTCAGTGGTAGAATACTGGGCTGGCACCCAGCGGACCCGGGTTCAAGCCCCACTGTGCCATTGGTGCCAGGTCATGCCTGCCTAGGGCAAGTTTGACAAGTTACCAGTACCAGCGTAACTCAGTAGTACAATACTGCGCTGCCACTTAGTGGACCCGGGTTCAAGCCCCAGTATGTTATTAATGCAAGGTTTTTGTTTCACGTCATGTGGTTACGGACAGCGGCGGAGGCGGCGGACAACATGCAACTGCGCGTGCCCAGTGTTGTAATCTCATAACAGCTTTCGCTGTAAAAAACGTTGCGGGAAACACACGTCGTCGTACCGCCAACTGCTCTCCGGCACCACTGGAAAGTGACGGAACTCAGCAATGACGCAATGCCTCATTTTTTCGTGGCGTATGCCGTACATATAACCATGGCAGCAAAACAAAGGGAAAAAAAGAGAAAGACTAAGAAAAACCGACAGCTTCTGTAACACACTGACGCTCGTGCTACTTCGCCTTTCCTTCGCAGTGTGGCTAAAGAATTAAAGCACTGGAACTTTTCTGCGCAATATATTGCGCGAGCTGTTGCCTCAGTGTTTTGCAATATACGCCGAGCTCTAAACATTTCCTTCATCTCTTATTTCCTTTTGTTGTTTTCAGTGCGGGCGAGGACTTCTTTTGACCAAGTCTGAGGCTTACTTTTGTTACTTATCGTAGCAAAGTTCACTCATGTACCTCACCAGATTCAAGGCAGAGGCATGTCATTTCATAAAGAATCGATCCGGTAGTATGCTCACTGTGGCGCAAAGAAGAATTAAAAGGTTGCTAATTCTATTCAACGCGACGAAAGCTTCTCTTCGGGTCCTTTTAGATGTGAAGCAGCTCTTTGACTAGTCTGCGTAACGTTTTACCTCCGTCCGCACCACTCCCCTCGCCACACAGAGTTTCCTAAAATTAACTAGAGGGGAATCTGGCGCTCCGATCATTCAGCAATTATGGTAATGACGGGTAGTACACAGATTTGCCTAGTTTTTGTGCTTGCGGGTGGCGAATCGTTCTTGCGGCTTAGTTTATTGCTATGTTTTGGTTTTGTTTGGGAAAGTAAGAACAAACACTTTTGAACTTCGTGACCCGATTCGAAACGGTAAGCCTAAAATAATAAGCCGGGCAAGCGTAACCGCTGAGCATTTGCGGATTTTTGTTTCATGAGAAAAGAGCTCCAAGCCCCACGAACACACACGGAGCCAGACGTAGGCCAGAAGTACGCATATTAGACAAATCCGTGTACTACCCATCATGTCCATGCTCGCTGAAGCGCCATGCGTTGCAGCGCCCATAGACACTAGCGCCAGAGTTCTACTCGTGTATATTAGGAAACTTCATGCCTCGCCCATGGTCTCCAAGATGGAGGGCGTGTGGCAGAGAGAACTTCGCCGCGCGCCCACAATCTCGGAGGTTATGCCTCGCCGCAGGTGTTGGAGTGGTGCCAAGTAGCTCACGCACTCCTAGCAGTGCACGGTGACATCTCTCCCTCGCCTGCCGCGCGCTCTCCGCATGTCAGATCCCCCTCACCTTACCCTCTCCACCAATCTCAACACTCGAGCCCGCTCCTCACATGTGCGTCGTCTCACCCAACTCGCGCCACGTCTCTCCATCAGTTGCTGAGAAGAAGCCGCGAGCCGGCGGGTACGCGGGCTGCGCGCACCTCGAGAATCTCGCAGCGCCGACAATGTGGACAGGGCACCCCTGCTTTCAGCGCGATCGCGCCCATGGGTGGGACGCCGTCGCAGCATGCTTCCCGCTATACCCCGCGACAACTTTCTGTGGCAGCACAGCCAAGGCTACGGAGCCGAAGCACGCTTGTCTTACTGCGCCACAGCATGTAGTTCCTCAACGAAAACGTTTGTATACTGTTCTGGGTAACTAAGATTTTACCATTCGTCACTTACATTTTTCGCGGTTTTGTTTTTTAGTGAATAAAAACGTTGCGCAGTAGAAAAAGTTTCGTTTCACGCTCTCTCAGGTTTTTGGGGTTTTTTTGGCTTCCGTCGCCTTTTTACCTCACCGCATTCCTCACTGTCAAAGATGGCGTCCGCCGGTTACAGCTCGTCAACGTCGCTTACGGAGGAAACACCGCCGCGTGCCGCGAATCCACCAGCTGCGCAGCCGTACCAGGCGTTGTCAAATCAAAAGCTGTCCGTACAGGCCAAGAAGGTGGCGTACAACGTTTACGCGCAAGTAAGGAAAAGCAGCGAAACGCGAGCAAACGCAGCGAAACCTGCAGCGAAACGCGAGCAAACGCGAGCCGAAACGCGAGCAATTTTTAATAATTGTGACACGAGCCGAGTTTTGCTGCATTCGCCGCGCTTCGCTGCAGATGACATGCTTCATTTTTGTTGTTTATTCTTCCAGACCCATATACTACCTTGACGAAACCTGGGTCAACGCCGGACACACAAAGGATAAAGTATGCGCTGGTGAAATCGAAACCGAAACAGCCGTCGAAGCGGTCGGACTACTTGGCGCAGTAGCACATGTGCATAGGCTCCGCCCACGTAGCCTTGGCCGTGCTGCCACAGAAAGTTGTCGCCGGGTATAGTGTGCGCGTAACATTCCCTGCCGTTGCTGGCGTTGCGAGGGTTAGCGAAGCCGATCGCGTTTGCGAATGCCGACGTCAACACCAGGAAAGCCGAACGCAAGTGTCAGCAGTGGAAGACCAGCGACACTAACCAGGTGTGAGTCAAGAACACCGGTCACGTTCGAGAATACAGAATGCGCACGGGTAACACCCACGAGACGCGAGCCAAGGAAGCCGAGCGCAAGCGTCTTGAACGAGTCCCGCCTCGCATGTCTTTGCGTTTCAAACAAGCGATTACTCGAGTAAACGCTACACTGAGTATCGCTTCAATCCGTTCTTCCAGCACCCGTGTCGACGCCCGTTTCAACCGGGTCACTGCGGCCTCGCGTCTATTCAGGGCATCCCATGTTTTTTTCTTTGCAATCTCTTAGTATATTTTGCAACGTCATTTGCGTGACGGAAGTACGTCAGTGTAGCCACTGTGGACCCTTGCATAAAGCACTTTCGTGTTGAAAAAATAGGGCAGCGTGCCGTATACTGGTCCCAAGCATTGAGAAAGTGTAGAAGTGTCCAGCCTTTTTTTTTCACTTTTATCTTTCTTTCTTTTTCTTCTTTTTCTTGTTCTCTTTACTAGCTTTTCCTATGTTCTGTCTTTTGACTGCTAATTTTTGTTTAGGTTTCAGTTTCCACCCATCTTTCCTTTCTTTTGAGCTGCTTCTATATCCCAATTTTTTCATTATTTTTTCAATTTTTATACGTGGAATTTTCCTGCGTTACGCCAAACGAGGATGACAGCAAAAGCAAACTTCAGCCCGGTCCCTAAAGTCTTCCTCACTTAAAAGAAACATACTTTACATAACTTTCAACTGGAGCCATTCGCAGCCTTTCATGGAAGCAAATCCCCACGAGGCAAAGAGAGGTTTTTAACCCAGTGGAAATTTGCGGGGCGAACATGGGTCACAACTGTTCCCGGTTAGTGGACCGAGGAAGCCTTTTAACACTTGCAGCAATTCTCGGCGTTGTGAACTCGATGACTCGAAAAGGTGGGTGACGCCCGCTATACTGAATCGGTTTTCAAACCCTCATTTGGTTTCATACAATTCTGCGGCTGTATGTGAAGCATTTCTAGTGTTCTATTGAAACGGGGAGCCATCGCCCTCTGGCGCAGTGCTTCGGAAAGCCTTTCTTTTATCACGACTGCGCCTCATTGACTAAAGCTTTTCAGCTTTTTGAAGGGAGCACACCGGTATTATGGAAAAAATTTGAGTCATTGTCCGGTGAGCCCTTCATTTGCAGGTAAGATTGGGTGAAAATAGAAATAAAAAAAAACCTTCGAACAGGCGTCATTTCGCTCTTCTAAAGACGGCATAGTGCCCCCCCCCCCCTTTTTTTTTCTCGTAGAATATGTACTTCTTGAATGGGCACAATTCCAGTGACTCACCTGAAAAGACTTAGCTCTTCCAATCGATCAATGCGCTCACTTCAACGGCTGAAGTTGAAATGGTGTTCTTTTATTATTAAACACTATATTGTGTGTCTCCACGCTGCATCCTTGCAAGTTCACGCACGCTCACACATTGATCCTTGCAAGTGGGTGAACCATGCTTGCCATATAAGTAAAGAAAAAAAGCAGAGAGAGAGAATAAAGAATACTCTACCTATGATGCGACCGGCGAAAAGCGAGTAATCTCGAGGCCGGGGAGTGGACTCAGAATTCTGGCTAACAGAAAAATACGTTGTGAATGTAATGAGGTTTAGCTCATTGACTTTCTAGTACTCTATGGCCACAATGACTTCTCGGAAATTTGTAGATAATGACATTTCACGAGTTTTAACGCAATAGCGTTAAAGAGCTCGTGTCGCACACAGCCCGCCGCCGGCGTCAGTACCGTTGGTTGTGAGCGAAAAATCGTCTGTGCGTCTGTGACCGAAACATCAGGTTACCAAGACAGCCGCCAGAGGCCGCTACTTGTCCACACGTGCGCGCGTGATCACACTGAAAGGCCGCGCGTTCAAAGAAAACAAAAAGTGCTAAGGTCTCGAGGCGTGGCAGTTTTTTTTTTTTTTTTTTTTGCCCTGCCACCTCTCCTTACTTAGCTTCCAGCGCTTTCCTCGGGAAGAGAGAAGAGATAATGCAATGGCAGCATGCGACAAACCTTTGTAACTTCACTCATGCTGGACGGATTCTTGAAATTTTTGCGGCGCTGAATTTGTGAGGCAATAAGCTCTTCTAGTGAATTCATTTCATGGTTACTTGAAAAAGTGTTTCAGGGCCTCTTTAACGCATTTTTTTTCGACCGGTGTCACGACAAAAACGAGCCCATTTGGAGATAATAGCGCGCGCTGGTCCAATCCACTGTGTGCGTGTTTGTGCGCGTGCATGTTTATGTAACAAAACATATTATTAAGTATGCACTAAGCGGTTAAAGGGTGCACTAGGGGACGGATTTCGCTATCACGTTCAACTCTCAAAGGTGAAGTTTAAGGGTCCCCCGATTTTTGATGTTGCGATTCAGATATGAACAATACTTGCTTTTTGATCTACAATGGTCACAAGTGTGAACGCAGCCACCAGATCAAGATGCTTGGGCGTTGAGGAAGTGTTTAAACTTCGGCCGAGTGGCCTAAACGTGTGACAGACGGACAAATATTTTTGCGTTCAAACTATTGGCCTCGAGGACATACCATGGCGCCACCTACGTGATGACGTCACTCATAGGATGCCGGGTAGTGTTGTCTGCTAGAACACTCCATTTTCCGCGCTTTTGCTGGGGACACCATGCGTGCTTCCCTTTGTTTTGAAACTCAGTGCTAAAAGAAGCTGTAAGACCTGATAATACGGGTGAGGAAACTACAAATCGGTGCACCCGGTGGCACTCTCGCGTCTAATTTGCATTGTAAAATCGCGACTAAGAACCGGTGCAGCCATGGGCGACGACGAAAGTGGTGTCGCGGAAGCAAATCTGCCGTATTCCACAACTTTTACCCGATCTGTGACTTTAAAACGACCGCAGCGCTGGCCTATCTAGTGGAGGCCCTCACGGCCAATATTTTTACATGGGGGCAAACTTCCCTGTTTAAAGTAGCCTTAAAGAATTACGGTTTTTTTTTGAAAGCTATAGGGCACAGTGCTAGCTTCTAGCGAATCACCTCAGAGAAGCATTGTGTCCTGTCACTTTGCTTGCGCTGCACTGTTGCGCTATTGGTTAGTATGGACAAGCACCAACTAGCCCGTCGGCGCTTTGTGTTAAATCATAACGATAACAATGATGAACAAGCAGAATGAGGGGGGGGGGGGCGCCTCTAAGCACGAGATATGCGGGAGAAAACAACATTTGAAAAAAGAATGAGAGGCGAGCGCAGAAGTGGCCTGCACTGCCGGCTTGTCGAGGACCGGTGTGTGGGTTTTGAAGAGTCCGTGGCCAGCTGCGATACATCTCCCGGCACCTCGTCCGGCGGCGCCGGGTGAACGAGGGGGCCGCCCCCGCCGACCTCTGGACGTCCCGCTCTTGAGTCTGCAAATAGAGCCCCACTCACCCCGAACATATGCCCCGACTATATTACGAGCCGCGCGGGTCCAGTGTTTCGTGTGCGCCAGAAACACACCAGCCGGCAGTACCGAAGTCCTTCAGCCAGTTCCATTTATATTGCGAACACTCGTGCGATATTGGCGTGAGCGCAGGCTAAGGTTTCGTGAATGCAGTTCGTTAAATATGAAGATTGAAACTGTATATTCAAAACAGGAGGAGATGTGCAGTGATTCTATTATGATGATCTTCAAGGCCCTTATGAGGCTTAGGTATAATGAGGAACGTAAGGAGTGTTCGGTGATTCTATTAGATGATCTTCAAGGCCCTTATGAGACTGAGGTATAATGAGGAACATATGGGGTGTTCGTTGATTCTATTATGATGATCTTTAAGGCCCTTATGAGACTGAAGTATAATGAGGAACGTATGGGGTGTTCGGTGATTCTATTATGATGATCTTTAAGGCCCTTATGAGACTGAGGTATAATGAGGAAAGTATGGGGTGTTCGGTGATTCTATTATGATGATCTTCAAGGCCCTTATAAGACTGAGGTATAATGAGGAACGTATGGGGTGTTCGGTGTTCTATTATGATGATCTTCAAGGCCCTTATGAGACTGACGTATAATGAGGAACATATGCATACCCACCAGCTGCACAAAAATGTATTAAATACACTCGCGTAATGGCCTTTTTTTTAACATTTTTTTCGGGCTTGGGGGGGTGCAGCATATCACGGAAGTGTGAAACGTTTGTTGAATTTTCGCTCAACGTATAGAAAACCTAATAAATTGCACCATATATAGCTAATGATGGGATATATGGCGTCTAGCTGTGGATATCCTCGCCAGATATTTCCATCGTTGGTATGCGCCCTACGCGAATTACTTCGCACGCCAGACGCAACGACGCTGCCGATTGCTGGCGAAGTTTTATTTTATTTGTTTATTTTTTGCAAAAATTGGCTGCCAAGTTGAAGAGAGCAGCCCATATATGAGCGCGACCCTTCGTCGGGTGTATGCCGTATTATGAGCTAAAAGATGACGTTCACAAAAGAAGTATTACAAATGAGAAGCAAAGTAATTGCACTATATGTATTTGAAATTTGAGGGTGCTATCACTACGCGAGAGGCGCAGGCGTGAACAGTCAGTTACCCAGCCCATCTTTTTTCTCAAAGTATCTATCTATCTATCTATCTATCTATCGACGTCATATTTACACCCTAACGCCAATATTTGGAAGGTAATAAATTAACAAAAATAATAAAACTGCGGTTCCTATGGGTCGATTCCTGCTCTGACAGTAAAGTACAGAAGTTGGCTGCTCAAAGCACCATTAAAGTACCGCGCTTGCCCCAACACTGCTGCCATGCTCATCATTGATCACTGTTGAAGTATACCAAGTCTGCCCTTAAGGTGTAGTGGTTACAGGGCTCGGCTGCTGACCCGAAGGTCACGAGTAAAATCCTGGCGGCAGCCATCGCCTTTGGATGGAGACAAATTTCTAGAGGCTCATGTGTGACATGGGGCGTAAAACTCCTGATAATATTGGAATTCAAACACGCTGGAGTGAATAACAACCACGTGAGAAGACCTGCGTGGGGGTATTCATCCTACGAGTGCCCTGGATATCCTGCTTTTGTCAAGAGATGTGGTTTTGTACTAACCAGTGGCTGACGTGAGCTGGAGATGATCAGAATAATGGTGAACAAAAAAATTGCCCGCAGCTTCCCTCGGTGAAACACTGAGGAGGATGCGGAGCATATAATTGGTTAACGGGGTGTTAAAGTGCGACTTAATTGGGTCGATGGCTAAATTGGTTAACGTGGTTGTGAAATGGCGTGTTAAATTGTGACTTACTTGGGTCGCTGGCTAAATTGGTTAACGTGGTTGTAGGAGGGGTGTTAAATGAGTGAACACGTACGACACGTATGCGAAAGGGCGGTGTTTATTTATTGCGACGAACTTTGAGCACGATGGCTTTTTGGTCGGTAAAGTGAAGAGTGAGTGGATCGGGTTGCAGCGGTCGTAGGTCGAAATTTGCAAAGACGTGGTCGATGCAGGTTCCGCGAATGGTGGTCGGCTGGTGGTGTTTGCAGTCGTCGTGCGTTGCGCGTTTCAGCGAGTGTCGCGACGCCATGTATTCGACTATCCAATCGTCTTTGATGACGTCGACGTTGAAGTGGCCAACTAGCATGAACGGTCGATGTTGCGGTTGTTGTTTTCTGTAATGCTTTGATTAAATATTTTTTTCATTTCAAGTCCTGCTGGAAGTCAGAGCGATAGTAACAGCGCTGAAGCAGGTGGTAAGGCGCTAAAGGTAGACGCCCGCCGAAAAGAGCGAGAGGACGAGGCGCGTCGTAAAGCGCTGGAGGACGACGCGCGCAGTAAAGCGATGGAGGCCCGTCGCGCAGCTTGGTTGCGGTTCCGCAAACACTTTGGCCGGCGCTGGTCGAAGGGACGTCGATCATTGCGACCTCGGACGTCGACGCGCCGTACAAACCAACCGACGAGCGGCAACTGAGCGAGCGAGCACCGACCTTGAGTATATATACAGCGCGACGGCGCATGCACTGTCAGCTGTCGAATGTTCGAGAAGAGGGAGAAGCGCAACGGCGCATGCGCGCGCGTCAGCTGCCGATGTTCTCGAAGCGTGACGGCGCATGCGCGCTACATTATACAGCTAGCGAATGTTCGTGAAGAGGAGAAGCGCACGCGGTGTGTAGAGGAGGAAGGGTGCACAGATGGTGGAGGAGTGAAGCGCGCGCGGTGTGTAGAGGAGGAAGGGATGCACAGATGGTGGAAGAAGGAGGAGGAAGCTTGCGGACGGCGCCGCACTACAAGCCTCGAGTATTAGATGCTCCGCATCTAAAAGAACATTTTGTGTAGCCGGATGCCTGACAAGTTGGTGCAACGCTGTTTGAAATGGTACAAATGGAGTTTAGATCGACACCCAATTACTGTCTTTTACACACCAGCTTCACCGCATTCTTGACCGTCGCTCCAAAGCGGACTGTATTTTTTTAGATTTTGCAAAAGCCTTTGAGAAAGTGTCCCATAATCTCCTGCTCCTGAAACTTAGCAAACTTAACCTTGATCGTGATGTGTTCAAATGGCTTGAACACTTTTTGTGTGGCCGTACACAGTTTGTTGCAGCCAACTCATATAATTCCCCAGAATGTTCTGTTAATTCGGGCGTACCCCAAGGCTCAGTCCTGGGCCCCCTCTTATTTTTAATTTACATCAATGACCTCACTGATTGCGTTTCATCAAACATACACCTGTTCGCTGACGATTGTGTGATATTTCGTGAAATTAACGACACAAGCGATGTTAGTATTATACAAAACGACCTTAACGCTATTTCAAACTGGTGCAGTCTTTGGCTAATGAACCTTAATATTAAAAAGTGTAAAGTTTTACGAGTATGTCGAACTTCAACCACTCCCGCCTCATACCATCTTAATAATGTTCTACTCGATTGTGTTTCATCCTACCGGTACTTAGGTGTGCACATTACTTCTTGCCTGACCTGGTCCGTTCACATAAGCAACATTATTAACAATGCAAACCGTATGTTAGGCTATCTTCGTCGCAATTTTTCTTCTTCACCTGCCTCTCTAAAACTACTGATGTATAAGAACTTGGTTAGAAGTAAATTAGAATATGCTGCTTCAGTTTGGGATCCCAGCATGGTTTATCTGATCAAAGCCTTCGAACTGGTCCAAAATAACTCTGCCAGGTTTATCCTACACGATTACGATCGAACAGCAAGCGTTACAGCTATGAAAAAATCGTTGCAGCTGACTTCCCTTTCTTCTCGTCGTAAGTGTTTTCGCCTGTGCCTTTTTCATAAAATCTTCCATAATAGCCCCCACCTTCGTGCTAATCTTTTTCTCTCACCGTCCTACGTGTCCTCTCGCATCGATCATGCGCACAAAGTTGGTATACCTATATGCCAAACAATTACGTGTTCAGAATCTTTTGTCCCACGCACCAGCAAAGACTGGAACCAGCTTCCTGGAGCGACTGCTGCGATTACTGATTATCAGCTGTTTCGCGCTGCACTAACAAACATTGTAAACTGAGGTTACTTATTACGCGTGCCTTCTTCGTTTTTTTATGTTCTTGCGTGTTCTGATGTGTTTTGTAGCTAGAATTGTATACTAGGATTATTTAAAATATGTACACCAGATATCTTTTGTTCTACTTTTGTGTCCTAACTTTGTTATCAGCTAAAATTGATTATTCAGTAAACGTTGAATCCTGTACTCCCCTTTACTCACCTTCTGAATCCATTTTTTGTAAACCCACTCCCCTCTTCAATGCCTCTGGCCCTGAGGGTACAATAAATAAATAAATAAATAAATAAATAAATCTATATTTATCATCATCATCATCATCATGATATTTTCACATGGCTTGACTCTACCAGAACACGCCGTCCGGTTACATCAGACACAATCGGAGCGAAGTCTTCATCTCTCTCGAGGAGCAAAAACTTTTGATTTATGTGGCGTCTGAACTCCATAACCTTGTCCGATCAATCATTATCAATCATGTAAATCATGTCATGAATGACATGGTCTACATTTCTCTTGCGGTGGTTTCCTACACATGCCATGTTGCAAAACTGGTATGGTATGGCATGATTGCACGGTGAGCACAAGTGACAGACCATAACATGAAAATATCGACATGCGTGTCATGTAACAACATGACTACGTTCCACACTCATGATGCACTCACGGCCGTTTCGCTAGCGTCACATATACCCAATTCGGTATTACAGTACGTGAATGGATGACGAAGGTATTTGACTGGTGCAAACATGATAATAATGAGATGCGTGTCTCGTGACAACATGACTACATGCCACGCTCATGATGCGCTCGCGGCCATTTCGCTAGCTTCACATGTATGAAACTCGGCATTACGCGACGCGAACGGACGAAATAGGTAAATGACGCATTCAAACATGATAATCACGACATGCGTGTCATGTAACAACAAGACTACATGATGCGTTCGCGGCCATTTCGCTAGCTTCACATATGCCAAATTTGGTATTATGGGACGCCAATGGATGATGAAGGTAAGTGACTGGTGCAAACATGATAATTCGAGATGCGTGCCATGTGATAACATGACTACATGCCACAGTAAAGGCACCAGTACATTTCGACGTGACGCAGTGCGCGTGCTCGCTGGCGTTCATTTCATCGCGTCACGCCGGCGTTGCCACGCCAGGCGCCGGTTTCGCCATATATTCGCAGGCGCGGGACGCGCTGCGTTGCTTTGACGCATGCGCGTTTCAGCGCGTACGGCATCCCTCCGTCATGGTAAGAGGGAGACGCAGTGTTGTCTGGGTAACGCATCGGTGCGAAATGCAGTATGTCACATTTTGCGCCGGTTGCCGTCGGGCCGCGCCGACGGACGCTGGTCACGCCGGGAGTCAGACTATAGACTGCTCGCGTTTTGCTAACGTAATGTCGCTGTGCACAGCGTGCGCGCGTGTCAAAGCTACATTAGAATATATAGGGTACTTCATGATGCGCTCGTGGCCGTTTGGTTAGCTCCACATATGCCAAATTTGGTGTTACGTGACGTCAATAGATGACGAAATATATGAGTGGTGCAATGTATGATAATCCTCACACGTGTGCCATGTAAAAACATGACAACATACCACGCTCATAGCGTGTTCGTGGCCATTTCACTAGCTCCACATATACTAAATTTTGTATCACGTGACGTGAGTAGATGACGAAGGTAAACGACACATCTAAACATGATAATCATAACATGGAAGTCACGCACGGCGTCATTTATCTTCACCTCGTAACGTTGTGCTGATTTTAAAGTGACAAATCCAGATTTATCATTCGCGCTTCGCATATCATCGCTTCCCACTGTACGTGGGATCTGCCAATTTTTTCTCCCTTAGATCGTAGGGGTCGTATACTGCGGACAAAAACTTAGAAGGTTTACGCTCATTTAATTCTTTTCGCGAGGGTCCTCCTGTGTGGGTCGTTTCAATGCAAACGAAAATGGCCGCTCATGAACCCTTTCTCAAGTCACAGACTGCAAAACAATGTTTCATCGGAGAGAGGCAAGCTATTGCGGGCCACTGTAGCAAATTCTCCGGATTGCGAAGACGGCAATGTTAGTGAAGCCCGGAAAATACCAGGAAAAGCGTGTTCATTCTGTCAGCCAGGTGAATGAGCAACCTGACTGACCACCGCTGCTTCCTCATCGAACAGGAAGCGCGCGGATGCGTTTGTTAGGTTGGGCATCCCGGGGCAGGCATGCCCGTCGAAACTGTTACTGACGCTGCTGAAATAAGACGAGAAATGTGAATTAAGCGACTTCCTTTTAGCGGTATGTTTCATCACTTAAGCAGAATCGCGAGTTGGTGGATGGTCATCGGGGAACATTTTACATGGCAACGAATTAGATACGGACAGAGAAGGAACACAGCGCTGAACTGTCAATTGAAATTTATTTGGAAAAATAAAGGACACATATAGGAGACAATGAGTCATCGAAACTGTGCGCATGGGCACATGCATGTGTTGCAGTGCAACACGCTTCATGTCTTGTTTAACAGAAAGTCTTGCGGCTGCGAATATGTAGTCCAAACAGGCTGGTGCATTAACTGGCGCTTACGAGAGCATGAGCTGACACTATCAGGTGCTGCAATCACGTCTCATTTGGCAGCGCATTGTAGATCATGCGGATGTGTGCTCTACTTGCAAAAAACTTTCAACTATAGACATGTGGATCAGTGCACGCATGAGATAGCCAAAGCTTTTTTTTTTTCATTAAATCCACTAACAAGTGCATAAGTCATCCATTTATCGCTCTTCAAGATGAAGGATATAACTTCCTGTTAGACAAGACATGAAGCGTGTTGCACTGTAACACCTGTGCCCATGCGCATAGTTTTGATGACTCATTGTCTCCTATATATGTCCTCTCTTTTTTCAAATAAATTTCAGTTGAGAGTTCAGCGCTGTATCCTTTCTCTGTCCGTATTAAAACCATCTCGCTGTAAAATATTCCACGATGTTTCATCACTTCACGCGTTTTCTTTTTTGAAAGTGAAGGGCTTTTTGATATAGAGATTACCGTGGCAGGAGCGGCCGCAAAGAGAGACAAAGAGATGCAAGGAAAAGCAGGGAGGTTAACCAAACGCACGTGCGGCTCGCTACGGGTGTTGGCGGTAACACGTTACCGGTAATGCCGGTATCGGCAACGCCTTACTTTTTTTGGAAGCTTATGATGTCATCCATTGGCGGATTTGCAGCACTTCCGATAATACTTTTTTTCTGCTTCATGCGGAGCTAGTCTATTTCATTGGCAGATTGACTGTTCCCCGTGTATGTTCCATTGGTAGATCTGGAGCAGCTCCATCGCTAGATCCACTCTACGGAGCAACTTTTTTCTACTTCGCGAAAATTGGCGGATTCAACCGGAATTCGCAAGCGCATCGTGCCTGGAAACGGTGCCAACTTTGGGCGCGCCAATGAACACCGGTCGCGTCTGTTGCGCCTCGCGTCGGACCTCGCACGTTTTGTTAGCGTAGAGTCAGTCGCTGTGCGGAGCGTGCCCATTGACGTGAAAAAGAGAGAGGCGCGTATCGCGTTCCGTTGTGACCCTGACATTTGCTACAGAGAAGCGCGTGTGTTCGTTTAAAAACTACCGAACACTTGATAATGTTCTGTAAAGGGCTTCACCCTATTCACCTTTTCATAAACGCCTCCCTGGGCGCCGCCATAGCCGTCCTTGGGCTGTGCAAATTGGCGCGTCCCCTCGAAAATGCACTGACAACGCTGCGCCCTTAGCCTTTGTACTCCCGCGCACAGCTCATCATGGAGGTGTTTTTTTTTTCCTTCCTGTGAAAAGGTGTATACTTCAGGATGATGGCGCAGAGTTTTTCAAAGCACTGGGGTTTATGGACAGAGAGGGCAAAATAGACTTTAAGTGGGTAGAATTAACTATAAGGAGGTTATCTGATTGGTGGCTAAAGTCATAGAACGAGTGAAAATTGAACCCTTCACTGCAAAGTACCAGTCCTCAACTTCACTATATAAAGTAAAAAAAAAAAAGATAAATCTAGTCGTTGGTTCACTAAGTATTACGGCTAGGTATCGTTACGCCACCCGATCTAAAGAGTACAGCCACATCAATCCGTCCATTCATCCATCCGGTGGATTCCTTCCTGTTGCTCTCCGCCAGAGTGGAGTGCTCCGGCGCTAGAGTTTGTAAGCCACTTCGAATCTGTCAATCGATGACACCATTAGCAACGTACTCGATACAATTTCGTAACTGTATAATGGATACTGTACTTGCGTTACATTTTTTTTTTTTGTAACGTGCGGTGTCACGTTACTCTTTCTCAACATCTAGGTGCCACTTTCTCAGAGCTCACACCGATATTTATTTATTTTTTTTTTTTGTGGCAGCGTCGGACAAAAGTCCGCCTGCAGGCTTTGACAAAGAAAGCGAGGGTGGAATCCCTATATTTTTTTTTTGTAAACATGATGGATCGAAATGCCTGGAACGCACCGTCTCCATATAGGGAGTTTCGGGCCCTCACCACAGAAAGGTTAAAGAAAGCCACGCAATTTCTCAAGACAAACTTTAGAAACATGCTTTTCATGGAAGCGGATTGTCGCAGGTGGATCGCTGGCCTCTGAGTCTTTCCGTGCCCAAAAGATAGGCTGCCTGGCAGGAAAGCTGAGGAACTGCTTTACTCCATACCTGGTGCCGACTGCCATGCTTCGAACGTGGCGGAGAAAATGAACTTCTTCGAGAGCCTGCGGCAACATAAAGCCGATGTCTGCAAGTTAAAGTGACGAAAAAATACGCTTGCTGAGCACAGCGCGTTGAATGACCACCCCATCAAATTGGATAAGTTCGGCGTCCTATAGACTTAGAGCCAAATTTATAAACGGCTTTTTGTGAAATCCCGGTCCAATCAGGAGATAGCCGGTACCTTAACTGGTCCACAGGTGCACCACCAAGGAAAAGCCTGCATCAAAATAAACGTAAATATGCATATAATGGACGATAGGCGTGACCCCGTGGAAGGAAGAAAACACTTAGAAGAATGCGAGTGAGGCGCGAAGCGTCGAAGTTTTGCTTCTGAAGATTAAAAAAAAAAGCTTTTAGCTTTTTCTCGCCAGCTTGGTTGTCTCAGTTCCTCTCAGCCCTCTGTTTCAAATGAAACCCATTGGTGACGCTCCTCACACGAACGCTGCGGCTAAGCGCAGCGGCAGGCAGCTATGCTGCAGACATGACCACAATTAGTCTCCTACCTATTGTTATAGCAAACCAGGGCCTTAAGCAAATATTTCTTTCCAGCTAATAACGGGGGGGGGGGCTCTTTGAGCTGCAGTGGAGGTAGGGCAGGCAAGCAGTCATTTGGCGGTGTGTATTTTGTGGCAAAAAAACAAACGATTTTAAGGGTGTGGGGAGAGGGGCGACACGGGCCCAGTGTGTGGACCCCCCCCCCCCCTACGCCACTGGCGCAAACAGGTCATTCCACTCCACGAGAGATTAACAATAATCCAAGAATTGATATTTTAGATTTCATTGTTTATTTTATAATATATGCATGTAGTACCCAGTAGGTCGAAAAGAAACTCAGTTTTCTTTCTCACCATATACCTTACGAGGCGAAAAATAGACAACATGTTCAATATGAAGGGTATTATTTCATCAACAGTGGTCCACGAAAGTTCATAGTTATGTAACAAACTAATATTACCCTTACAAGAAATACATTATTCTGTACTAAATATATGGCCAACGAATACTGAAGGAAACATTGTTTGAAATTTGCAGTGAAGAAAAATAGTTTTAAAAAATGGCTAAGTATGGAAGATTTTTTATACTGGCTGCAATGTAGTTTCTAGAAAGTGGATAAGAATGGTCAACTTTGTTTTTAACATGGGATTTGCTTCTTTCCGCAATGGCAGCTACGTTTTTGGTAATTGAACTGCAGGCTGCGTCCGCAAAGCTGCTGCGGAGGTTATCGGCTATCTTGCTTCGGTTGTCTGGGCGAGAACTCTCCAGACTGCCTCCCACGGCGAGTGCGTTTTAAATACGGAGCATGTTATAGTCGCGCCTACTCATCGATTTTAAAATGAGGAACACCTAAAAAGGGGCCCTAGGGCTACCGGTAAGCACACCAAGCCAAAAGCTATTGGGCCTCGGTATATATAACACATATACTGAGCATAAGTCAGCGGTACAGACTGCACGGAGAAATCGTCTCAGCCAGACGAAAGCGGGGAGAAAGATGCTCTCTAGGGTGAACTTTCCGCCGTACTCCCAGAACCGGGACGAGGTTCTTGTACAAATCCCCCATTCTGTCCGCAGCAAGATGTCCATCTCACCGCTGTCCAAGAACATGGACGTAAAACCAAACAGAAAGCGCAGAGAGGAGAGAACGCAATGGCTCCTAAAAATATCAAAAACAAATTAAATGTTTTGTATGTGAATGCTTCTGGGTATCTTTTTAAACGGTCCATTTGCATCAGTACTTAGCAACAATAACAGCATAGTGACATATGCATCACTGTATACACGTCTTCGATCGCCAAGGCGGAATGCTTTGCCATTGCCCTTCAATCAAAGAGCAGGAACAGAGAGATTAGCCTCAGACAATTATCTCCGAGTCGCAGGAAGCGTGCCGTTTCTTTTCAAGAGACTGCCTTCTGGTAAAGTGAGCATATTATTAGGCGAGAGATTGACCAAGAAATACAGGCTCATCTGGTGTCCAGGACACGCTTACCTGGAGGGGAACGAAAGTGCCGACGCTTTCGCTCAAGGGCTCATAAACCGAGCAGAGCATTGACAGCACTTTCAATTATTTTAAACACTCCAGGAAAAACCTAACGAGGAGGATAGCAACCCATCCAGAAAGATTCCTCGCGAAATTCTTGTTAACCAGCGAGGCACGCGACAAAAATACAGCGCCCCCCCCCCCCCACAAATAATTAGAAGGGGAAGATGCAATTGACCTCTGAAGAATTCAAACGGGAGTCTTTCCCAACCTTTAAAGATTACACAACATTTTTCCAACGCTGTATGGGCATGCCTGTCCGTGGTGTGGCAGCTCGCCACCGCTCAACCACATTTCGTGCGGATGCCTACACCAACTGCCAAATTAGATACCTTCTTACGTTAGTCATCATCATCATCATCATCATCATCGTCGTCATCATCATCATCATCAGCCTGACTACGTCCACTGCAGGACAAAGGCCTCTCCCATGTTCCGCCAGTTAACCCGGTCCTGTGCTTGCTGCTGCTGCCAATTTATACCCGCAAACTTCTTAATCTCATCTGCCCACCTAACCTTCTGTCTCCCCCTAACCCGCTTTCCTTCTCTGGGAATCCAGTTAGTTACCCTTAACGACCAGCGGTTATTCTGTCTACGCGCTACATGCCCGGCCCATGTCCATTTCTCTTCTTGATTTCAGCAATGATATCCTTAACCCCCGTTTGTTCCCTAATCCACTCTGCTCTCTTCTTGTCTCTTAAGGTTACACCTACCATTTTTTCTTTCCATTGCTCGCTGCGTCGTCCTCAATTTAAGCTGAACCCTCTTTGTAAGTCTCCAGGTTTCTGCTCCGTAGCTAAGTACCGGCAAGATACAGCTGTTATATACCTTTCTCTTGAGGGATAGTGGCAATTTACCTGTCATAATTTGAGAGTGCTTGCCAAATAAGCTCCACCCCATTCTTATTCTTCAAGTTACTTCAACCTCGTGGTTCGGCTCCGCGGTTATTACGTGCCCTAAGTAGACATAGTCTTTTACAACTTGAAGTTGTTGAGAACGACGGGCCGATCCCGCCGAAGCCACCACTGTTGCGAAAGACGGCGACGCCAACACGGCCCCGAAGGCGCCACTGCTTTCAACTCCGCCGGGAAGGTCACCAGCCGTTTGGTAGCGTATGTTTATCAGCTCGCGACTGCTTCTGCGCAGAGCTGATAAGACGAGCGGACGAGACGACGGTGAGTTAAACAAGGTTTATGTACAGCATATATACAGAGGCGTTACAATTTCGGCACTGGGGCCGACAGAGACTCGAAGAGCCGAGCTCCCCTCTCTAACACATAGGTCAGCCTTTCGCCTAAGACCGCTGACTCACACACATGTCGGCTCTCCGACACGGGGACTCCACTCCTAGGACCTCTGATCGCGACGCGCCGCAGGGCTTCTTTTATTTACACCGGGTCCAACCAAAATGTCCAATCAGAAGCGCCGCTGGTCGTCAGGGCAGCTTCCGCCAATGGGGTCGCCGCGCCATGCGTCAGACCACCAGACACGAGAACGCCGGCTCGCTGTCACTTGCGCCACTGACTCAATGCACGTGGGCGAGAGAGGCGCCGCGCGTGTTCACGCCGTTGAGATGTTCGCGTCAGGCGGACTGCGGGCTGGCCTTGACCCAGATTGCCTTTTTTCCGAGGCACGGACGTTTGACGGGGCTCGCTGGCATAACAAAGTGCACTGTTACCTATCTCGAAGCGCTGCTCTTTTCCAAGGTTGTTGTACATTACTTTCGTTTTCTGCAGATTTATTTTAAGACCTACCTTTCTGCTCTCCTTGTCTAACTCCGTAATCATGAGTTGCAATCCGTCCCCTGGGTTACTCAGCAATGCAATGTGATTGGCGAAGCGCAGGTTACTAAGGTACTCTCCATTAACTCTTATGCCTAACTGTTCCCATTCTAGGCTTCTGAAAACCTCCTGTAAGCACGCGGTAAATAGCATTGGGGAGATTGTGTCCCCCTGCCTTACACCCTTCTTGATTGGTATTCTGTTGCTTTTTTTATGAAGCACTATGGTAGCAGTTGATCCCCTGTATATTTCTTCCAGGATGTTTATATATACTTCATCGACGCCCTGATTCCGCAGTGTCTGCATGACGCTGATATTTCTACTGAATCAAACGCCTTCTCGTAATCTATGAAGGCGATTATGTATAGTGGTTGGTTATATTCTGAGCATTTCTTCATTACCTGATTGAAAATATGAATGTGGTCGATTGTTGAGTAGCCTGTTCGAAATCCTGCTTGTTCCTTTGGTTGATTGAATTCTCATGTTTTCTTTACTCTATTACCAATTACCTTTGTAAATGGCTTGTATACTACAGAGAGCAAGCTAATCGGCCTGTAATTCTTCAAGTTCTTGTCATCTCCTTTATTATGTATTAAGATGATGTTAGCGTTCTTCCAAGACTCTGGTACTCTTCCCGTCAGGAGACACTTCGTAAACAGAGTGGCTAGTTTTTCTAACACAATCTGTCCTCCATCTTTCAGCAGATCTTATGTTACCTGATCCTCACCAGCAGCTTTGCCTTTTTGCGTGCTCTCCAAAGCTTTTCTGACTTCTTCTATTATTACTGGTGGGGTGTCATCTCTGTTACTGCAAGTTCTTATAGTATTAAAGTCGTGGTTGTACCGGCTACTGTACAGATCTCTGTAAAACTCCTCCGCTATTTTAACTATCCTATTCATATTGGTAGTTATTTTGCCTTCTTTATCCCTTAGTGCATACTTCCGATTTTTGTCTATCCCAAGTTTCCTCTTCACTGCTTTGACGCTTCCTCCATTTTTCAGAGCGTGTTCAATTCTCTCCATGTTATACCTTCTTACGTCCGATACCTTACGCCTATTAATCAATTTCGAAAGCTCTGCCAGTTCTATTTTGTCTGTTGTACTTGAGATTTCCATGATTTGACGCTTCTTAATGAGATTCTTCGTTTCCTGGGAAAGCTTGCCAGTGTCCTGTCTAACTACCCTTCCTCCAACTTCCACTGCACACTCTGTAATGATACTCGTCAGATTTTCATTCATTGTATCTATGCTAAGGTTGCTTTCCTCACTAAGAGCCGAGTACCTGTTCTGAAGCGAGACTCTGAATTCCTGTACTTTCCCTCTCAGTGCTAGCTCATTGATTGGCTTCTTGTGTATCAGTTTCTGTCGTTCCTTCTTCAAGTCTAGGCGAATTCGAGATCGTACCATTCTATGGTCACTGCATCGTACCTTGCCAACCACTTCCACATCCTGCACGATGCCTCGGTGTGCACTCATTATAAAGTCAATTTCGTTCTTATTTTCGCCATTAGGGCTCCTCCATGTCCACTTGAGGTTACCTCGTTTTCGGTAGAAGGTATTCGTAATCCGTAAATTATTGCGTTCTGCGAACTCTACTAGTAGCTCTCCTCTGGCGTTTTTAGTACTGATGCCATAACATCCTACTGCCTGGTCTCCAGACTGCTTCTTCCCTACCTTTGCATTAAAGTTTCCATCAGTATTGTATACAGTGTTTTTACTTTACTCATTGCCGATTCCACGTTTTTATAGAAGCTTTCAACTGAAGCGTCATCATGGCTGGATGTAGGCGCGTAAGCCTGTACCACCTTCATCTTGTATCTCTTATTCAGTCTAATTACGATACCTACCACACTTTCATTAATGCTCTAGTATTCCTATATGTTGCCAGCTATGTTTATATGAATTAGGAACCCCACTCCCAGTTCTCTTCTGTTAGCCAAGCCCCGATAGCAAACAACGTGCCCATTCTGTAGCACCGTATAGGCCTCATCTGTCCTCCTAACCCCACTGAGCCCTATTATATGCCATTTAACACCCTCTAGCTCCTCGAATAGTACAGCTAGACTTCCCTCACTAGATAAGGTTCTGGCGTTAAACGTTGCCAAGTTCGGATTCCAAGTACAAGCAACATGCTTGTACGAGCTTAAGTTAGTACAAGCATCCTAATACTTTTAAGCAATGGGAGGCACAGCTCGCCAGCTCTGACCGAGAGGTGCAGCTTGCACTCCTGCGTCACGTTAGGCAGGCGGAAGAAGCCAGTGGGGCCCTGGACTTGGGGCCCCACCCATCAAGCTCGTGACCCCAGTCCCACACCCTGGCGAATAAAGTTTTTGCTTCCTTTTTTCCTACTTGCAAATCCGGCGTCGGCGGTGTCATCGACGCCCCCACTGCGCATTCTCGCGCATCTCGTCTCGTGCCAAGTGTCGCTCCCTCCCCCTCTCCCGCTTCGCAAGGCCGAAGCATTCAGTGTCTGCTTGTAAAAAACCGACTGCTCGCGCCGCACATCCGCTCACTGGCCACCCCTTGCATGTGGGCACTGGATTGCGCATTTGGCATTTAGTTGAGGGCGTCTTTGCTTGGCTTTCTCTCCACTTGGCGCTTCGCTTGGCTTGAGCACATGCGATAGAAGCAGCAGTACTTTCAACCAGTAGTGGGGCGCTACCTGACATAAGCATCCCACCACTCGTTCAAGGCAACGCTTTTCCTTCATTCAGAGAGAATAGTAAAGACGAATTAACAATTACACATTCCCAAATCGTATTCAATTACGCAACATTAACATTCACGCAATATCCCCCCACCTCTCCCTGCGACGCACGTACTCAAGTTGCCTTCGTGGGAAGAAGCGAGCGGCTTTTTTACCAACAGCGTGGCCGTGCCTTAACAACAGCCTAGCACGTGCTTTCCGAAGCGGCGCGGGCAGTTCAGTGCAAGAGAACACGCGAACGAAGCATGAAATAGGACGTTCACGCGTCGAAGAACGAGTTTCTGAATGGTCGCTTAGCTGACACTTGTAGGGGGAACTGCCAAGGTCAACATCCAGGGATGACTTTATAAGCCTCTGCGTGTGTCGGGTCGACGTCTTTACGAAAGGCGCACTGATAATTCGAGAAGCGCCTTTGTTTCTGGCAAACTCGATTGTCCTTCGGGTCTCGCGCTTCAGCGAGGGTCATTGTGTTCGAGCACCGCTCGAGCTAAGCCGCTTTTAAGTCTAAGGGGCGTGTTAAGACTCTCACAGTGCAGCACGTGCGTGTTGTTGTGCAACACTGCGGACTCGGGTCTTTCCAACGTCACTTTTGATCAACGTTCTTTTTCCTTTCTTGTCAGAGTTTTTATTGGAAATGTTTTTTAGGCTGGTAAACCCAGCTCTGGTTGTTTTTTAGTGTGTCATTTAGGGTCATCCGGTGTTTCTCCGTATGAAAAATTTTCTCAATGTTGCTTGTTTCTGTGGCCAAAAAAAATTCATGCTGAAACAAAAAGCGCGAAATGAAGTTGCTTTGATAGAATAGAATACTCTGATTAGGTCTTTTTTGAGCGAGAACCATTCGTAGCTATCGTGACAATGCTCGACAGGATGTCGGAAGTTGTAATATTGAAATGCATAACAAGATATGGGAAATGTGGCCATGGTCGTCAAAGTGTTGAAGAAAAGAAAAAAAACAATCGTTGATATGAACTGGAGTCATATAAACTGGAGTCATATAAACTGGAGTCACACTGGTATAGGCATAGCAAAGGCTATTTATAATTATGATTATAATTATTTCGAGAGAATTCCAAGGTATTTTGGTACACTTGCGCATTTTAGAGGCATTTAGTATATACCAACGTTAAACGTGGCGATGTGTGTTCGTCAAGATACAATTTTCATTGGGAACATAACTGGTTTGTAGATTTGGTATTTGTCAAAGGAATCATGACCCAGTAATGAACAAATTACCCCATTATCGGAGTTCTCGGCTTCGTGAGTCGATTGCCACAAAAGTTAACATCTGGTACAGATCACCTAGGGGAACGAATGTTTGGCCTGATAGGCGAGCGTAGGGTGAGCAGGAGAACGAAGTTTCACTGAAGCCGCTTCGCATCCTCAACTTTCAGCCATTCCTCTGTTTTGTGTTTTCTGGTCCTAGTCTTCAGGCCCACTCCTGGTTCAGAGAACCAGGAGTGGGCTATCTAGCGGAGCAGAGCCGCCACTGCTAACCTCGGAAGCTCAACCTTGAGTGCTGGACACGTGGCAGGCTAGCCCTGAGCACTAGCAGTAATAACCACGCTCGATAAATAAAGCTTATACAACTTAACTGAACTCAACTCAGTGGACTAAATAAGCTCTTGTCATCGACAGCAATATGTTTTTCATTCAGTTATGTTCAGTTTCTGGAGGGTGCTTCTGAAAATAAAGCAGCGGACTATAATAAAATGCATGCTATAGGGATCCGGAGTCTCGATCCTGCTAAACTCGCTGCCTTTTCTCATACTTTCTATGTCCCTTGCCTCAAACGAGCAAGAAGCCGTGCTGTCCCTCTAGGCGAAGTTGTTGAAGTGTATGACTTTTTTTTTAAGCTGGCATTCTTTTATGTTTTCAAATTCGCAAATGCAGTCTATTGCAGCGAACACACAGAATCACACTGCAAAGGCGACCGACTCCGTGTTTATTGCTCCGACACGAAGTAAGATGCAGTGGCTTTACTGATAACGATAGGAAAATACGTGGTGAGCCACGAAAACAGGCTGATAAAGAAAGCCCCCTTGTTATCACTTTCTAACAACCTATAGAAGTCGCGTTTTTAAGCTCGAAGTGATTGCATACTTGCTTACTATTGAAGTGGCATTGGCAGCGAAACGGCTTTGCGCTGGAATGTGCCACTTTGTACTTTCAAACTTCACACTTCAAACTTTACTGCGGGCGTGTAGCGTCTCTTCTGCTTGCACTAATAACCCGGGATGGCAGAACGAATGACCTTCCGGTGTGACATAATTCGCACACGTGTGCGGACTGTCTAGTGATGTCAGCGCCACTCATACATCCGATGAACAACAAGGATGTTTTGACGGTAGTGGTCAAAACTATATAAGCCTCTAGTACCGAATCCCGAGCTGCATCTACTATGGCGGGGGCGTACAACCACGTCAGCACAAATAAAAGACATTTGATAATGTTCCACATGTAGTCATAAATGGCGTTCACTCTTTTGGCGTGTTTATTGAAGCGATCGGGGTTTAACCAAAAATTCATATTGCGCACACAACCAATTTAAAACGCTTGGGGCGGTATCAGAGCTATAGCGAATTCACAAACCGCATTCACAAACCAACCTTATCCTCATGTCTGGTTTTCTTTACCGATTCGGTGTCCTTAACACGCTTCATAAACAAATATCAAGCCACTATTCATAAAGCAACCTCAGTTATGTTTTGCCTTACTTACTGTGTTTACGAACCTAACGCACTTAATGTCTTGCAGACTGCAAGAAAAATTAGATATAATAATAGGGTTTGTTCGCAAGCACCAGACTCAGTTTTACTTGAGGCTCGTGAAATCAACAATGATAATTAATGAGAATTGTTGGCGCTTTACGCCCGAAAACAATGATGCGATTATGAAGGGTGCCGTTGTTAAAGGCCCCGGAAATTTCGATTATTCATTTTTTTACGTGCACCTAAATCTAGATGCACGGGCCTCTAGCATTTAATTTCGCCTCCATCAAAATGCCACCACCGCTGCCGATTCAGTAGCGCGAATTTGTGGTCAGCGGCAAGCCAGTAGCCGAAATTTTTTTTACGGGGGAATAGGGTGGGGCTCTTGCTGAAGGTTTTGGCTGTTTGAAAGAAACACATAATGCTATTACTTTATTTCGGTGGAACACCACTTCCATCAAAAAGGGGTACCTGCGTCCCCTTAGGTCATCAGAAGAACTATTGACAGCTGTCAATTTTCAATGTGATTTCTTCGGGTTCGCATTATTTTCACCTACCTGCCTGTACGCTGACGCAACTATCTGTCCTGAGCCAACAAAGCGCCAGCACGGATCAGTCACCACTGTTCGGAAGAAGACAGCAGGAAGTTGGACCAAATAGACGCCCCACACGGGAGCATGAGAGTGCCGTCTTCTTTCGCACTGTCAGTCCAGAGCACTCGACGCATGCAGCTGTCCAACTTCATACTAATGGGACAAGCGGTGATAACGTAATAACAAGGTTCTCCTCATTTCCGCATGGGCAGCGAGGCACTTCCCCTTGGCGGAACCGAAAGTTCGGTCATTCGAAGAAAGCACCACGTGAGCGGGCGAGATCATGCCGCCCATCTCGAGAACAAATTGTTTCGGTCTGTACTTCCTGTGCTTAGTGCATATATCAACCGTTCGACAGCCCCATGTGACATACGGCATTTTGCGCAATCACGTATTCATGGTTGTACCCATTTCGCATCAATGAATTTCTCTCAATGTAATCTAGAGGTTTGTGCAGCATAAAGGAAGCGTTAACACTGCATGCACACAGCCGTAAGCAATAGAACAGGCCAAGCTAGAGGCAAAAAGCGTATTTCTTTTCTGTTCCTTTCTTTTCTGTCTTTTCTAACCACGCTTACGAACAGGAGTTGCAGTTCTTGCGCGAGTACGAAACACCGCTTCTTTCTTTTTAGTATTGGAAATTCATTCATCATCCATTCTCATAATCATCGGCCTACCTGCGTCCACAGCAGGGCAAAGTTCTCTGCCATGTTCCGCCAATCACAACCCAGTCCTGTGCTTGGTGCTGCCACGCGATTCCCGCCAACTTATTCATCTCAACTGCCCAATTCACTTTCTGCATTGCCCTCACACGCTTGCCATCTCGTAAAGTTCTGTCTACTGCTCTGATGATTATCCACTGTTGTGGTGGAATAATATCCGTCGAATTTGTGGAAATCGCAGTCGACATCGTGATGATCAGGCGGCTGTTTCTTGTGCACCTCTCTGAATGCACACTCAAACCGACCTATATGCCGTTCCCCGACTACCGCGAACTAATTGGAACACTAACGCGTTTACGCGCACCTGGCTATACTCTGAACGGGAATCGAAAGAGAATGGCAGTTGACGCAACAGCTGCAGAGGCTAAGCGTCTTCTCTGAGCCGTATCATAAGATAGGCCTACGGTGTGCATCTGTTAATGTGATTAGCAGCTCTTCTTTAGTATTGTAGTTCATGATAGTCATCTGGGCGTAGAACTACAGGTAGGAGGAACACCGACGCCACCCACAATGCCTCTATAATGTCCACTATAATATCCACCCGTATACGATGGAAGGCATCAGTCGTTGTGGTGGATGGAGAGATGCCCTGTGGATTTCGTGTTTGGTGGTTGTCCTGTCCGCAATCAATGCCCTCTCATCGACCACTGCTCGCCAATCGGGGCCCTGTCCATCGACTTCTCTTACAGTCTATAAATCTTCACTTCTCTCTCTAACTCTCTCAATCCCTCTTCGCATCTTCCCCTGTGAATTACTCTGAAGATGTCGCATTTCGCTGCAGACAGTTGCGGGGTTCACTTTTGTCCTAACTTTTTCAGTATTTAAGATTACTTCCACCTTGTAGTAAATAGTGGTGACGGATGATTGGTAAGTTTTTATACTGAGAAAGCACCTAAAAATATTGCAACACGATGAGGTCAATTAGTTTTGCTGCGTCCGAATATTTTAAAAAGAATTTAGATACACTGTCCAGAGTCGGGAACACATTTTTAGTTGAAAAAACGACCTTCGGCACGTTATCTTTTTTCTGTTCACTACCAGTTGCATATATATAAATTTCACTGTATTGACTCCACTTTTGCAAATATTTCCAGATTTAGGGGCGAAGCTTATTACGGCGCGGGTTTGTTACTCTTCATCCTCCTCCTCCTCCGTATGTATGTATGTATGTATGTATGTATGTATGTATGTATGTATGTATGTATGTATGTATGTATGTATGTATGTATGTATGTATGTATGTATGTATGTGTGTATGTATGTATGTATGTATGTATGTATGTATGTATGTATGTATGTATGTATGTATGTAGCCACCAGTGGCACATACCCGCTCTAGAGCGGGTATGTGCCACAGGGTTTGCGAGATGGGAGATGGCGGTACTTCGAGTGATAAATAGATGGACGCACGGACGCGCGCATGGACGGACAGATGGGTGGATGGATGGATGGACGTGCGGACGTACGGACGGATGTACACACGAACGGACGGAAAGACGGATGGACGGACTTATGAGCGGACGCATGGACAGACGGACGGACACTTGTATTGACGCACGGATGGTTTCTCTTCTGTGTCCCTGTGTGCTTGCGCAAAAATTTCAAGATGGACGGATGGAAGCATGAACGAACGGACGGACGGAAGCACGGACGGGCTGACGGATGCTTTGCCTCACTCATCATCATTCACTCCGTGGATATGCTGTGATTTTTTCATTCGTTTTACCCATCGAACAATGATGCGAGCTTATTGTGTCAGCAAATAGCATAGGTGGTAGTACCGCCCACGATGCCAAACACAGCGGTCTAATAAACAAAAGTGAGCCAGAGTAAAAATATCTGCTTTGCTTGTAGACGCATGGTTTATATGGACGTTACCTGGATATATTCTCAAATAATATAAATAATACCTTACTACAAATGCGGTCCCAACTTCCAAGCGGCATTTCACCTTTGCGACTATTTAGAAATTGACCTACGGTGCGAGATGACTTCTATCTGTACTATTCGGTATTGACGTACATTCATACTTTTTATTTATTTATGTATTTATTTTACCCCTCAAGGCCAAAGGCATTACAGGAGGGGGGCGGTAAAAATACATTCATATATACACCAGTAGAACGAACACAGTGAGTAATAATAACAGTAAAGTAAAATGGGCTTATATTTTTAAATAACATTGGTTAGTGCTTCTCGGAAAAGGTTTATTGTCGGTGATTCATGTAATTTCAGATGGAAGCTGGTTCCACTCGATCGCGGTTTGTAGTGAAAATGATGGGGAGAATGTTTTCGTTTTTGAAAATGGTACACCGACTTTATCGCGATGATCTATGCGGCGGGATTTATACTGTGATGGTGGAAGAAGGAGTGCGCCGTGGAGAGCTGGGTGATAATATACCGGGTGTTCAAAATTAAGCTTTATGATTTTTTTAAAATTAGGCGCTCGAAGGCACGTGAGAACCACTTGTGCAAATAAGTTAAGCGGCCAGGGGGACAGAAAGTTAGATGATAATTATCGCTGTCAGCAGCCCAATTAACTAAAATTTAATAATTAACTTTTTACTGGCTGCGGTAAGTTGGCATGTTTATATTGAAAAAATGTAGGCAGTGGTGTTTGTACACAGTTTCAGTTGGAAGATTTTTTCTAGCACGCCTGTGTTCCGAGATATCCGGCTCCAAAGTTTAATTGTCTTTCGCACGATTACGCATGCAAGAGGGTGAGGGTCCGCGCAAAGCTCCTCCCTAAAGTGACGCATCTGTTGCGTGTGGTGTTTAGTGTGTGAAGAGGGTGGAAGCGTAGGCATAGGTGATAGCAATTACCCTTGCCCTCTTCGGCCGTCGAAATCAAAAATCGAAGAACGCTTGCAACCAGTGTCGTAACACGCAACTGCAGAGCCTCTAACGATAGTGGCAGATACCATGCCGAGATAATGGTGCGAGCGGAGAATCTGGATGCCAGTGCGCGTGCGTAATAATCACTAGAGAAGCATGCGTGGTCGTTGCCTGGGCTACGCGAATAGCGTGACTGCTGATGTCCGAGTACTGTAACTTTTATTGAAACAAGAGCAACAACTCCACCAATAATAACTGAAACAGTTTTATCCTTGCTAACGCATATTTCCTGCTGCTACATAAGCATATTTCGGTCATGCACAAATCTCATCGAAACTCTTCACCTCTCAAGACGTCAATGCCCCAAAAAGTGTTCAAAATGCCTGCCTTCGGCAGCAACGCAAAGCATGAACCGCTGTCGCGTCGACTCGATGACTCGGCGCAGTACTTCTGCAGGAATACTCGCACAGGCAGATGTTATCCTGTCCTTCATGTCATTAACATCGCTGGGCTCTGTTACGTAAACTCGATCTTTAACGTAGCCCCAAAGGAAAAAGTCGAGCGGAGAAAGGTCAGGTGATCTTGGTGGCCAAAACATCGCTCCTGCGCGCCCAATCCACTGTTGTGGAAAACGTCTGTCCAACCAGTTCTTCGCCCTGGTAGAAAAATGTGGTGGTGCTCCATCGTGCTGAAACCATACTTGGCGCAGGTCATTCAGGGAAAGACTGCAGACAAGATCATCAATGACAACACCTAATATTTCTTCTGTGTACATCTTTCCGTTCAAGTTGTCCTCAAAAAAGTGAGGTCCGATGATCCTGTCCCCGAGTATGCCGCACCACACATTCACACTCCAGCGAACTTGATGCTTGTGCTGCCTCAGCCAGTGTGGGTTTTCTTGTGCCCAATAATGGGCGTTGTGAAGATTAACACTTCCATTTCGGCAAAACCGAGCTTCATCAGTCCAAATTATTCTGTGCAAAAAGTCATTTTCTTGATCAGTTTTGATGAGGCCCCAATTGCAGAAGTCAACTCGCCTTTCAAAGTCCGCCTCATTTAGGTCCTGATGAAGGTAAACGTGATATGGATGGAACTTGTGCTTTCTTAAAACATTTGTGACTGTTCCGATGCTGCGACCGCACTGATCGGCAATCTGTCGGATGCTGAGCTCTGGCATCGAGGTTACGCACGCGACAACGTCGATTTCAAAGTCTTCATCGACGATTGCCTTCCTGGTCCGTCTCGGAAGGTGGACAGAGCCTGTTGTGCAGAAGCGTCGAAACAGGTTTGTGAAAGTGGGCCTTGTTGGAAGGGGACGGTGTGGGTGGCGAGACGCGTAAAGCTCCATTGCTAACGAAGCGTTGCCATTCATTTCAGCCATTGCAAGCACCACGTCTACTTTTACTTTGGTAGAATACCTCACGCCAGAAGCAGCCATATTAGCTCGAAAGGACTCCACGTGGATTTCCTTGGTAGACCTTCAATGCAGAGACGCTGTGCTCTAACCGGAGGCACCCTAGTGCAGGACGGTCCTGCTAACGCGTTCACAAGAAGATGTCTCAGTGTGATCTAAAGTCACGAAAAAACGTCGCGAAAAATGGTCTCCTGTTATCGCGTTCATCAGGATCATGCGTAAGGCTCATGGCGCACCGCGCTGTCACATTTTGATTTCGCCGGCCGAAGAGGGCAAGGGTAATTGCTATCACCTATGCCTACGCTTCCACCCTCTTCACACACTAAACACCACACGCAACAGATGCGTCACTTTAGGGAGGAGCTTTGCGCGGACCCTCACCCTCTTGCATGCGTAATCGTGCGAAAGACAATTAAACTTTGGAGCCGGATATCTCGGAACACAGGCGTGCTAGAAAAAATCTTCCAACTGAAACTGTGTACAAACACCACTGCCTACATTTTTTCAATATAAACATGCCAACTTACCGCAGCCAGTAAAAAGTTAATTATTAAATTTTAGTTAATTGGGCTGCTGACAGCGATAATTATCATCTAACTTTCTGTCCCCCTGGCCGCTTAACTTATTTGCACAAGTGGTTCTCACGTGCCTTCGAGCGCCTAATTTTAAAAAAATCATAAAGCTTAATTTTGAACACCCGGTACGTTATGAAACAAGTTCAGGCGAGCAATTTTTTTACTTGTGCTTAAAGTTGGATGAGAAAGGATGGCTTTCATGGCTGATATGCTAGCAATGTGATTGTAGTTAGAGAGAATGAAACGAGCGAAGTTATTAGAAACGAGTTCTAAGGCAGTAATTATTTTGTTCGCATTGCATCCCACACAGAGGCAGCGTATTCTAACATTGGCCGAATTAAGGTTTTGTAAAAATATTAGTTTAACAGAAGAGGAAACGTTGGAAAAGTTGCGGCGTAGATAGCCTAGCATGCAGTTAGCGTTGTTGTTGATGTACTCTGTGTGCACAGTCCAATTTAGATTAGATGACATGTGGACACCTAAATATTTATATGAAGAGACAGATTCTTGTGAAACACCATTAAGAAAATAAGAGGGGGGGAGGAATGTAAGGACTCCGGGTGACACGCATATATTTTGCATTTTTTACATTAGGTTCTATTCGCGATTTATTGCACCAGCTAGATATAGCAGATGAATCAGATTGGAGAGATAGTGTCATTAGCGGTTTTATTTTCACGAAAAATGAGGCAGTCGTGAGCGAAAAGAAAGGTGTTCGATAGAACATCAGTGGGACGATCATCAATGTAGATGGAAAAATAATAGAGGTACAAGGATGGAGTTCTGGGGCACACCGGAATTCGCATTAGTAAACAGTGAAATATGGCCATTAGCACTAACAGATTGTAAGTGGTCGGGAAAGAAACACCTAATCCATCCGGAAAGGTTAGGAGCGAGGTTAACAAAACCGAATTTGTGAAGTAGCACTTGATGACAAACCTTGTCAAATGCTTTAGAAAAGTCCAAAAATATTCAGTCCGCGCGTGATGATTCGTCAAGAATTTGGTGAAATTCGTAAGTGAATGATAGAAGCTGAGTTTCGCATGAGTATCTTTTGAAAAAACCATGTTGTGGAAGCGTGAGAAGTGAGTTATCTTCTAAATGACTTACTAAGCTTAAGTATTACGTGCTCAAGCAATTTTCAACATGCACTGGTTAGTGAAATGGGTCTGTAATTAAGAGGTGAAGTTTTGCTGCCAGATTTATGAAGCGGAATTGGGTTCCCAATCTTTCAATCAGTTGGAAGGCTAAATGTGTCAAGAGATTGCTGAAAGATCTGCGTTAGTATGATGAAACTGTAGGCAAAAGTACTCTTCAAAAATTTTGTGCAGACTCGTAACCAGGAGATGAACGTTTGTGTAGTTAATCAATTGTTTTAATGATGCGTGATACGTCAACAAAGATGGGATGCATGAGCGGGAAACCAACATGACACAAATCGGGTGAGTGCACATTTCATGTAGGACAAACATTTTTAACAAAAGCGGCATTTAATATGGAAGCACATAGGTTGTTAGGTATTCGATCGCCGTTATGGTCCTCAAGCGCAATAAAAAAAATCGGTTACTGAATTTATGAGGCGCTGAAACGTTTTAACATTGTCCTGTAGCAGAAATGGAAGAGTAGATGACATGAAGTTAGTTTTAGCGGATTTCAGCGCTTGCAAATAAGTGTCCGAGGCAGACTGATAGGCGTGCCATCTGAAATCGGTTTTCGACGCTTCAGCCAAACGATAAGAACGCTTCTTTCTGTTAGATAAACGTTTAAGATTAGGAGTATACCAAGGCGCACTTGAGTTAGTTGTGATGCTCCGCTTTGAAATATATTTATCTGTTAGTTCACGCACTTTGTTTTTGAAATAACTCCAGTTCACTTCTACTGACCGGTAGTCGAAATCCTGTAAGAAGTGGTCAAGAAACGTAGCTAGTTGACTGTGAATAGCCTGAAAGTTGCCTTATTTGTTATCTAATATCGTTTTTGTTGCCCTTTTAAATTTTAAATGTGGAAATTCCAAGGGAAAATAACTAAAACGTGATCACTGATCCCTGGCAAGTGGAAAATATCAGACACAAAATCTAGATTAGTTGCAAATAATAAATTGAGGGTGTTTGAAAGTTTCGTAGACATTCTGGTTGCATTTGTTGTTTGTTGGGTGAGTGAAAATAAAGAACATAAGTTCAGAAACTCATCAGCTTGTCCAGAGGGCGGTGATACACAAGGTGATTGTGATTGCTACGAAATATTCGGAAAATTGAAGTCCCTCATCAAGAAGATCGGCGAAGATGAGAAGCGAGTGTGAATGAGGTTAATAGCAGTGTGTAGTTGTCACAGAACGAGCGCTAAAAAAGAGCGCGCCGCCAAATTCTTGCGACAACGGGCGGAAGAAACGCCGCGAGGTCAAAAGAAAAAAAAAGAAAGCAAACGTCCAAGGCTCCCCGGGCGCGCGCTCTCCCCGCGGAAGCGTGGCGTCGCAGACGAACCTCCTCACCCCGCATCGGCGGCCCAGCAAGCCCGCGATTTTTCTAGAACGAAGGAGGCGTGGCCACGCCGAGATGAGTCATCCGACGCGGAGGGCAGTCGAACCGTCTGAAGTGGTTCTTGAGAGAAAGGAAGAGAAAAGTGAGCTCTGTTATTGTCTGCTTCAGTGAGCGACACCGCCACAGAGCTCACAAAGGGGTGGGGGTAAGGAGGGATAAAAGGGTAGAAGTAAAGGTATAGGAAAGAGGAAGAAGAAGCAACAACAAACTGAGGGGATAGGAGAGACAGGAAAGATGGAAGAACGGTCACTGGAGTCCGAGGACGGGGTACACTTGCGTCTCGCAACTCTCCCCAGCCTTCGTTGCGCATCGCGCCGACGAAATGAGGAGAACTTTCTGGAAGGTGGCGCGGCAGGTATTTAATCGAGCCGCCGAGACGAGAAAGCAGGAGGAGACGGAAATAAGCGCCAGAGCGCGTAGGAATTCCGCCGTGTAGTCGGCGAAGGTTTTGGTCCGTAGGGACGAAGCCGGAGATGAAGAGGATTTCCACCTGAGGGGTGAAGGCTCGGGCTACAGGCAAGAGCGTGTGTTTACCGCTATCGAGCGGAGACCCGTGGCAACAGCTGCGTGTGTGAAGCCGACGTGTTCCGGCGAAGAAGTTGAAGTTTAAAGAGTGGCCAATTGAAGACGGGAGGTTTCCTGGAAGAGAAACTTCAGGGGGCAGCGGAACAACAACAACGCTGGACTTTGAGTGAGTGATTCTCGGAAGAGTATCATTCAGACTTTTGTTCCAAGGACTTTAGACTGAATAGGTTTTATAACTCTTTAGTCTTTAAGTGTCTTGGTTGTTCAATGCATGTGACTGCATTGTAGTGCGTATTGTTGTCTGTGTCCGTTGTTTCAAGTGTGGTTGATTGTACTGTGTAGTACGTTGTACGTTGTTTGTTTGGTGACGTATTGTATGTAACTATTGTGGAGTGTGCGTTCTTGTGTATTGTTTTCGATCTGCCATTTTTGAGAATATAGTATTTGTTTGGTTTATCGACTCTCGGCTCTGACTTGTTCTTTGGGCCACAGCCGGCGTCCGCTGGCGCGCCAAAAAGGACCACTTCTAAATTGTCCACGCTTTCGTGGTGCGGTTCGGAGGGCCAATACTTCGGCCCTTGGAATTAGCCCGGCGATCGCCTCCCTAATAAACGGGACATGTGTGACAATTAATCTGGCGTCCGCGACATAGGACCTTTTGGTGCACAGTGTGTCCAAAGAAGTGAGAAAGAGCCTCGAGTTGTTGATACTGCTATCGGACCGATTTTGTGTGTTGTTCAGTGTTCTCGTTAACGAGTGCAGGGGAGTGTTCCGATAGACTGATTTAGGCAGATACTTTTTGCACGCGGCAAGGTTTTATTTGCGAGTTGCGAGACACAATGGATCTCGAAAAGTTAGTTGCGCTTGGTGAGAAGATGGGTCTTTCCGGCGCCGAACTACGGAAATGGGTAAGCCAGAAGGAGAAAGAGGCGGTGGAGAGAGAAAGGTTGGCAGCTGAGAGAGCCAAGGAAGAAAAAACAGCTGAGTTGCAACGAGAGAGGTTGGCGGTCGAAAGAGCCAAAGCGGAAAAAGAAGCTGAGTTGGAGAGAGAGAAGTTGGCAGCTGAAATGGCGAGAGAAGAAAGAGAAGCAAAGGAGCGACAGCTGAAAGAAGAAAGAGAGCAGCAATTGAAGTTGGAGTTGGAGAGAGAAAAGTTGGCAGCCGAAAGGGCGAGAGAAGAAAGAGAGGCAAAGGAGCGACAGCTGAAAGAAGAAAGAGAGCAGCAATTGAAGTTGGAGCTGGAGAGAGAAAGACTGGCAGCTGAGAGGGTGAAAGAAGAAAGAGAGGAAAGGGAACGGCAGCGACAGCACGAGATAGAACTTGAGCGACTCCGTTTGCAACAGCGAAGTGAAACTCCCGTCCAACCTAGAGTTGAAAGCAGCGAACGGGAAGATCACGGCTTCCACTTGAACCCAAGCAAGCTGCTCGTAGCGTTTGATGAAAGGAAGGACGACCTAGACGCGTACCTTCACCGATTTGAGACGATTGCGAAGAGCCAGAATTGGCCAGAACATCAATGGGCAACTGCTTTGAGTACTTGCTTGAGTGGTGAAGCGCTCAGTGTGTACGGTAGGCTGACGCCGACCGATGCAGCCAACTATGCAAAGGTGAAAGCTGCTTTGCTGAAGCGATTTAGATTTACCGTGGAAGGATTCCGGGACAGATTTAGGAAAGGAAAGCCAGCTGATGGGGAGACGGCTACGCAGTATGCCGCCCGACTTTGCCATTATTTCGACAGATGGATTGAACTTTCAGGGACAGCACAGGAGTACGATGAGCTTAGAGAGCTCCTAATTAGAGAACAATTTCTTACTAGTTGCCACCCAAGCCTGTCGCTGTATTTAAAAGAGAGGAAGGCTGAGTCACTTGAAGGAATGCTTGAATTGGCTGATCAATTCTTGGAAGCGCAAGGGGGCACTAATTTGGCCAAGGTCAAGAAGGATTGTCCCGATGATTCGAAGAAATTGGCTCCCGAAGAAAAGAAGCGTGCACCAGAGAGCATTCCGCGATGTTTTCTGTGCAACTGAGTGGGTCATCGCGCGAAAAACTGTCGAACGATCTTTACGAGCCCTACGGCAGTAAAATGTTTCAAGTGTGGTCAGACTGGGCACAAAGCAGACGCTTGTCGGAACGGAGTGAGTCAAACTCACCAGGTATCCTGTGTGCAAGCAGCACCGAAATCTGATAATAATGCCGTCACTGATAGATTCGTAGAGTTAAAAATGGGGAGAAAATTCCTATTGTGGGTGCTGTAATGTCAAAACAGCCAACCGGTGTTACGAAAGGAATGCGAACACTGCCTGGAAAAGTTGCGGGCAAAAAGATTACGGTGTTAAGAGATACCGGCAGTTCCACTGTTATCGTGCGGAGAAATTTGGTACGGGAAAGTGAGTTGACAGGCAGAACGAAACCGGTTTGCCTAATTGACCGTACAGTTCGGCTGCTTCCCGAAGCAGAAATTGAGGTTCAAACCCCGTACTTCAGCGGGAAGGTTACTGCTTTATGCATGACGACCCCCCTGTATGACCTTGTCATCGGAAACATCGACGGGGCGCGAGGGCCGAATGATCCAGAACGTTTGGGGGAAGACCCGAAGATAGAGCCCTCGCCAACCCAGCGGCCGCGAGATACAGTGGAGGAGCATCCCGTGACGGATCTCACTAGAGCCCGAGGCGAAGCCGCGGCGCAAGAGACAGCGAAGGAGAAGACGATCGTGTCGAATAAGTTCACGGGCCGAGTAACCGGACTTACGTCGGCACGACCTCAACCGACCGACAGTGCAAGGAGGACGGAGTTGGCCGGCCAGGCCAAATGTCGGGACGTGAACAAGCGGGTGAAAGGATCGGTTGAGCGTTATCACCCGTTAACAGTGTCAGAAGTGACAACGATGGCTGAGACGCCGCCTCAGACCCCGTCGTTGGAGAAGGCTCGCCGAAAAAGAACAAGAAAAAATGAGAAGAGATCGAGCGAACACCGCAAGAAAGGACGCAAGCGCAGCTCGAAATACTCAGGATAAGTGCTGAAGTCAAATCAGAATGTGTTTGGCAGTGCTGAGTGACATATGTTGTGTTAATGTTCTGGTTATCCTGTGTCACAAGTGTCGAAGTGTTGTGCTGTGATGTGATGTATAGTATTGGACCATGGTTGTAATGAGAGAACTTTGTACATTTGTATTATTGGGAATGTGTGGTGCAGTGTTGTACTCATGTGCTTGTGGTTGTGTTTTCACGTGTTGTGTAATTGAATTACAATGTACAATCGTATCGAGTGATATATTGTGAATGTGAAGTGTCATGAGCGACGGATTGTGCTACAGTCTGTGAGAATGTGTGGTGACTGTTCGCGCTCGTCTGTGTGGTTTTGAATATTATGAGATAATATTCTTAAAGTGGGGGGCAGTGTCACAGAACGAGCGCTAAAAAAGAGCGCGCCGCCAAATTCTTGCGACAACGGGCGGAAGAAACGCCGCGAGGTCAAAAGAAAAAAAAAGAAAGCAAACGTCCAAGGCTCCCCGGGCGCGCGCTCTCCCCGCGGAAGCGTGGCGTCGCAGACGAACCTCCTCACCCCGCATCGGCGGCCCAGCAAGCCCGCGATTTTTCTAGAACGAAGGAGGCGTGGCCACGCCGAGATGAGTCATCCGACGCGGAGGGCAGTCGAACCGTCTGAAGTGGTTCTTGAGAGAAAGGAAGAGAAAAGTGAGCTCTGTTATTGTCTGCTTCAGTGAGCGACACCGCCACAGAGCTCACAAAGGGGTGGGGGTAAGGAGGGATAAAAGGGTAGAAGTAAAGGTATAGGAAAGAGGAAGAAGAAGCAACAACAAACTGAGGGGATAGGAGAGACAGGAAAGATGGAAGAACGGTCACTGGAGTCCGAGGACGGGGTACACTTGCGTCTCGCAACTCTCCCCAGCCTTCGTTGCGCATCGCGCCGACGAAATGAGGAGAACTTTCTGGAAGGTGGCGCGGCAGGTATTTAATCGAGCCGCCGAGACGAGAAAGCAGGAGGAGACGGAAGTGAGCGCCAGAGCGCGTAGGAATTCCGCCGTGTAGTCGGCGAAGGTTTTGGTCCGTAGGGACGAAGCCGGAGATGAAGAGGATTTCCACCTGAGGGGTGAAGGCTCGGGCTACAGGCAAGAGCGTGTGTTTACCGCTATCGAGCGGAGACCCGTGGCAACAGCTGCGTGTGTGAAGCCGACGTGTTCCGGCGAAGAAGTTGAAGTTTAAAGAGTGGCCAATTGAAGACGGGAGGTTTCCTGGAAGAGAAACTTCAGGGGGCAGCGGAACAACAACAACGCTGGACTTTGAGTGAGTGATTCTCGGAAGAGTATCATTCAGACTTTTGTTCCAAGGACTTTAGACTGAATAGGTTTTATAACTCTTTAGTCTTTAAGTGTCTTGGTTGTTCAATGCATGTGACTGCATTGTAGTGCGTATTGTTGTCTGTGTCCGTTGTTTCAAGTGTGGTTGATTGTACTGTGTAGTACGTTGTACGTTGTTTGTTTGGTGACGTATTGTATGTAACTATTGTGGAGTGTGCGTTCTTGTGTATTGTTTTCGATCTGCCATTTTTGAGAATATAGTATTTGTTTGGTTTATCGACTCTCGGCTCTGACTTGTTCTTTGGGCCACAGCCGGCGTCCGCTGGCGCGCCAAAAAGGACCACTTCTAAATTGTCCACGCTTTCGTGGTGCGGTTCGGAGGGCCAATACTTCGGCCCTTGGAATTAGCCCGGCGATCGCCTCCCTAATAAACGGGACATGTGTGACAATTAATCTGGCGTCCGCGACATAGGACCTTTTGGTGCACAGTGTGTCCAAAGAAGTGAGAAAGAGCCTCGAGTTGTTGATACTGCTATCGGACCGATTTTGTGTGTTGTTCAGTGTTCTCGTTAACGAGTGCAGGGGAGTGTTCCGATAGACTGATTTAGGCAGATACTTTTTGCACGCGGCAAGGTTTTATTTGCGAGTTGCGAGACACAATGGATCTCGAAAAGTTAGTTGCGCTTGGTGAGAAGATGGGTCTTTCCGGCGCCGAACTACGGAAATGGGTAAGCCAGAAGGAGAAAGAGGCGGTGGAGAGAGAAAGGTTGGCAGCTGAGAGAGCCAAGGAAGAAAAAACAGCTGAGTTGCAACGAGAGAGGTTGGCGGTCGAAAGAGCCAAAGCGGAAAAAGAAGCTGAGTTGGAGAGAGAGAAGTTGGCAGCTGAAATGGCGAGAGAAGAAAGAGAAGCAAAGGAGCGACAGCTGAAAGAAGAAAGAGAGCAGCAATTGAAGTTGGAGTTGGAGAGAGAAAAGTTGGCAGCCGAAAGGGCGAGAGAAGAAAGAGAGGCAAAGGAGCGACAGCTGAAAGAAGAAAGAGAGCAGCAATTGAAGTTGGAGCTGGAGAGAGAAAGACTGGCAGCTGAGAGGGTGAAAGAAGAAAGAGAGGAAAGGGAACGGCAGCGACAGCACGAGATAGAACTTGAGCGACTCCGTTTGCAACAGCGAAGTGAAACTCCCGTCCAACCTAGAGTTGAAAGCAGCGAACGGGAAGATCACGGCTTCCACTTGAACCCAAGCAAGCTGCTCGTAGCGTTTGATGAAAGGAAGGACGACCTAGACGCGTACCTTCACCGATTTGAGACGATTGCGAAGAGCCAGAATTGGCCAGAACATCAATGGGCAACTGCTTTGAGTACTTGCTTGAGTGGTGAAGCGCTCAGTGTGTACGGTAGGCTGACGCCGACCGATGCAGCCAACTATGCAAAGGTGAAAGTTGCTTTGCTGAAGCGATTTAGATTTACCGTGGAAGGATTCCGGGACAGATTTAGGAAAGGAAAGCCAGCTGATGGGGAGACGGCTACGCAGTATGCCGCCCGACTTTGCCATTATTTCGACAGATGGATTGAACTTTCAGGGACAGCACAGGAGTACGATGAGCTTAGAGAGCTCCTAATTAGAGAACAATTTCTTACTAGTTGCCACCCAAGCCTGTCGCTGTATTTAAAAGAGAGGAAGGCTGAGTCACTTGAAGGAATGCTTGAATTGGCTGATCAATTCTTGGAAGCGCAAGGGGGCACTAATTTGGCCAAGGTCAAGAAGGATTGTCCCGATGATTCGAAGAAATTGGCTCCCGAAGAAAAGAAGCGTGCACCAGAGAGCATTCCGCGATGTTTTCTGTGCAACTGAGTGGGTCATCGCGCGAAAAACTGTCGAACGATCTTTACGAGCCCTACGGCAGTAAAATGTTTCAAGTGTGGTCAGACTGGGCACAAAGCAGACGCTTGTCGGAACGGAGTGAGTCAAACTCACCAGGTATCCTGTGTGCAAGCAGCACCGAAATCTGATAATAATGCCGTCACTGATAGATTCATAGAGTTAAAAATGGGGAGAAAATTCCTATTGTGGGTGCTGTAATGTCAAAACAGCCAACCGGTGTTACGAAAGGAATGCCAACACTGCCTGGAAAAGTTGCGGGCAAAAAGATTACGGTGTTAAGAGATACCGGCAGTTCCACTGTTATCGTGCGGAGAAATTTGGTACGGGAAAGTGAGTTGACAGGCAGAACGAAACCGGTTTGCCTAATTGACCGTACAGTTCGGCTGCTTCCCGAAGCAGAAATTGAGGTTCAAACCCCGTACTTCAGCGGGAAGGTTACTGCTTTATGCATGACGACCCCCCTGTATGACCTTGTCATCGGAAATATCGACGGGGCGCGAGGGCCGAATGATCCAGAACGTTTGGGGGAAGACCCGAAGATAGAGCCCTCGCCAACCCAGCGGCCGCGAGATACAGTGGAGGAGCATCCCGTGACGGATCTCACTAGAGCCCGAGGCGAAGCCGCGGCGCAAGAGACAGCGAAGGAGAAGACGATCGTGTCGAATAAGTTCACGGGCCGAGTAACCGGACTTACGTCGGCACGACCTCAACCGACCGACAGTGCAAGGAGGACGGAGTTGGCCGGCCAGGCCAAATGTCGGGACGTGAACAAGCGGGTGACAGGATCGGTTGAGCGTTATCACCCGTTAACAGTGTCAGAAGTGACAACGATGGCTGAGACGCCGCCTCAGACCCCGTCGTTGGAGAAGGCTCGCCGAAAAAGAACAAGAAAAAATGAGAAGAGATCGAGCAAACACCGCAAGAAAGGACGCAAGCGCAGCTCGAAATACTCAGGATAAGTGCTGAAGTCAAATCAGAATGTGTTTGGCAGTGCTGAGTGACATATGTTGTGTTAATGTTCTGGTTATCCTGTGTCACAAGTGTCGAAGTGTTGTGCTGTGATGTGATGTATAGTATTGGACCATGGTTGTAATGAGAGAACTTTGTACATTTGTATTATTGGGAATGTGTGGTGCAGTGTTGTACTCATGTGCTTGTGGTTGTGTTTTCACGTGTTGTGTAATTGAATTACAATGTACAATCGTATCGAGTGATATATTGTGAATGTGAAGTGTCATGAGCGACGGATTGTGCTACAGTCTGTGAGAATGTGTGGTGACTGTTCGCGCTCGTCTGTGTGGTTTTGAATATTATGAGATAATATTCTTAAAGTGGGGGGCAGTGTCACAGAACGAGCGCTAAAAAAGAGCGCGCCGCCAAATTCTTGCGACAACGGGCGGAAGAAACGCCGCGAGGTCAAAAGAAAAAAAAAGAAAGCAAACGTCCAAGGCTCCCCGGGCGCGCGCTCTCCCCGCGGAAGCGTGGCGTCGCAGACGAACCTCCTCACCCCGCATCGGCGGCCCAGCAAGCCCGCGATTTTTCTAGAACGAAGGAGGCGTGGCCACGCCGAGATGAGTCATTCGACGCGGAAGGCAGTCGAACCGTCTCGCAACTCTCCCCAGCCTTAGTTGCGCATCGCGCCGACGAAATGAGAACTTTCTGGAAGGTGGCGCGGAAGGTATTTAATCGAGCCGCCGAGACGAGAAAGCAGGAGGAGACGGAAGTGAGCGCCAGAGCGCGTAGGAATTCCGCCGTGTAGTCGGCGAAGGTTTTGGTCCGTAGGGACGAAGCCGGAGATGAAGAGGATTTCCACCTGAGGGGTGAAGGCTCGGGCTACAGGCAAGAGCGTGTGTTTACCGCTATGGAGCGAAGACCCGTGGCAACAGCTGCGTGTGTGAAGCCGACGTGTTCCGGCGAAGAAGTTGAAGTTTAAAGAGTGGCCAATTGAAGACGGGAGGTTTCCTGGAAGAGAAACTTCAGGGGGCAGCGGAACGACAACAACGCTGGACTTTGAGTGAGTGATTCTCGGAAGAGTATCATTCAGACTTTTGTTCCAAGGACTTTAGACTGAATAGGTTTTATAACTCTTTAGTCTTTAAGTGTCTTGGTTGTTCAATGCATGTGACTCCATTGTAGTGCGTATTGTTGTCTGTGTCCGTTGTTTCAAGTGTGGTTGATTGTACTGTGTAGTACGTTGTACGTTGTTTGTTTGGTGACGTATTGTATGTAACTATTGTGGAGTGTGCGTTCTTGTGTATTGTTTTCGATCTGCCATTTTTGAGAATATAGTATTTGTTTGGTTTATCGACTCTCGGCTCTGACTTGTTCTTTGGGCCACAGCCGGCGTCCGCTGGCGCGCCAAAAAGGACCACTTCTAAATTGTCCACGCTTTCGTGGTGCGGTTCGGAGGGCCAATACTTCGGCCCTTGGAATTAGCCCGGCGATCGCCTCCCTAATAAACGGGACATGTGTGACAGTAGTTGGTCCATGAATGATGACGGGTAATCCGGGGGGTATAGCAGACTCCTAGGACTAATTTATGATGACCAAGCGTAAGGCGTGCAGAAGTTATTTCTAGGTCACTGGGAATAGGAATGCCATAATATGGAATATCAATTCGGATTGCAAGTAAGACGCCACCACCGTATTTGGCTATGCGGTCACATCGATAGATAGAGTAATGGTGCGCGTCATGAAAGATCTCAGAACCGTCAACATGCGCCGAGAGCCACGTTTCTGTGAGAGCAATGGTGGGTGCTAGCAGGTATCTATGGCAGAAGACAGAGAAGCATGTTTATTCAGGACACTTCTAAGATTAGTGTACAACACTGACACATGTCGTAAATTTGAATGGCCACCACCCTTCGCGTGCCCCTAAGGTGAGGCACTGAGTGAGGCGTCATTGCTACGAATACCGATGTTCCTCCGCGATACATCGCGGACGTCATTGATAGAAGCGTCGTACATGAAATATTTATTAATCAATAATAGCTTGTTGTTTTGAAGGTTAAATTTCGGTGTTCCGGGTTGACTGTTTCCGAAATCAAACAGCTTCTTTCGAGAAACATGAGTACCAGGTGAAAATTATTCGCTAATAGTAATATCCCTGGACCTCAGCTGACCACGCAGGAAAAAAAAAACCTATTCTCTAAACTTGAAGCTGTTGAACTTTGGCACAATCGGTCGGCATTTGTTTACTGAAAACGCACCTAAACGATGCGCGCGTTCAATGGAATCAGCTGTGAACGAGTCCGCTACATTTAATATGGTTGGTAACACTTTCGATTCTGTTTTTTGCCAAGTCTCTTTTTAAATACTGATACCACGAAATATGAGGTTATTGCTCCGATACCGGTCGCCTATTTTATCCAGACGAAGTTGTATCAAGTGATTTCGAGCAGTCTGTTTTTATAACACTTCCCTTGCATAAGGTAAGTGTTTACTAAACTGGTCCATAGCAGTGCACTTGTCTTCAAGTTCGTTTGGTCTCTTGTTTGTGTCACAAATTTCAGTTTCAATGGTTTCTTGCCCATTGTTGATACTTTCAATGTCAGCAGCTCATTCTGTATGACTTTTTAACCTTTGTAGTGTGCGAGAAAGCTCGTCCTTGTGCAACTAGAACATGATTTTCATTTGACCAGCTGGATCATCAGGGAGGGATTCAATATCCCATGCTGCTGCTGAGCATTTCGGAGGCCTCGGATTTTGCTCAACATCCCCCGACCGTATTAGCAACATAGCAGTACAGATACATTCGCGAACAGTGTGAGAGAAAACTCGCGAGCAGGGGAATAGAGACAAAAAAAAATCGATTGTCGCTTTTTTAAGCGTCAAGTGAACAGGGCGCCCCGCCGCGGTGGTCTAGTGACTAAGGTACTCGACTGCTGACCCGCAGGTTGCGGGTTCGTATCCCGGCTGTGGCGGCTGCATTTCCGATGGAGGCGGAAATGTTGTAGGCCCATGTGCTCAGATTTGGGTACACGGTAAAGAACCCCAGGTGGTCAAAATTTCCGGAGCCCTCCACTACGGCGTCTCTCATAATCATATGTGGTTTTGGAACGTTAAACCCCACATATCAATCAATCAATCAATCAAGTTGCGATGATGTTTATTCAAACAGAGGAGTCGCAACGAGGTCGCGACGGAAAATAGGCGTACGGCAAGTCTGGCAAAGGCGGCACAGGTTTTCGCGCAATTAGACCACGGGGTTTATCGTTCTCTTTGGAAGGCACATACGCGTTAGCGCGTATGCTCCACTACAATACCCCAGGGGTGAAGAGTAGCCATCCTAGCGACTCAGGGAGTAGGCACAATAAGGGGGTCGTAGTAGGGCTTGAGAGGGTCGACGTGTACGCTCTCGCGTCCTCGGCGGCGCAAATTTGGCGATTGTGTTAGGGGCTTGATGATGTAATCTACTGGCGAGGTTGCGTCAATGACACGGTATGGACCATGGTACCAGGCCAGAAGCTTAGAAGAAAGGCCAGGAACGTGCAGAGGCACCCAAAGCCACACAAGGAAGCCAGTACGAAACGTAGGGGCTATGTGATGAACGTCGTCATGTCGGGTTTTTTGTAGACCTTGAGCCTCACTTGTCAAAGACCGAGCCAACTGACGGCAGTCTTCAACGTATCTGGCGACTTCCGAAAGCGGGGAGCACTCCGATGCATCAGGGCGGTACGGGAGTATGGTGTCGAGCGGGTGGGATAGTTCGCGGCCTTACAACAGAAAGAATGGGGAAAAAACCGGTAGTCGCTTGCGTCGCGGTGTTATAAGCGAAGGTAACAAAGGGCAATACAGCGTCCCAGTTAGTGTGGTCGGAGGAGGTGTACATCCTCAGCATGTCGCCAAGTGTGCGGTTGAACCGTTCAGTGAGACCATTCGTCTGTGGATGGTATGCGGTAGATTTCCGGTGGATGATGTTGCATTCAGTGAGAATAGCTTGGATGACCTCCGACAGGAACACTCGACCCCTATCACAGAGTAATTCACGTGGAGCCCCATGGCGGAGAATGAAGCTGCGCAGAATGAAGAGTGCAACTTCGTGGGCGGTCACTGCCGGTAGAGCTGCAGTCTCGGTGTAGCGTGTCAGATGATCGACGCCGACAATAATTCACCGGTTTCCAGAGCAACTATATGGGAGGGGGCCATATAGGTCGATACCCGCGTGGTCGAATGGGCGAGCCGGGCATGGGAGCGGCTGTAACATGCCAGTAAGGTGTCTTGTTCTGTTGGCAAGTGGTGCAAGACTGAACGTATTTCTGCGCAAAGCGATACATTTCTCGCCAGTAATATCGTTGGCGCAGCCTTTCGTAGGTTTTCAGGACACCTGCGTAAGCACTTTAGGGGTCTGCATGGAAATCCATGCAGATGTCAGAGCGCATATGAGTTGGCACAGCAAGGAGCCACTTCCGACCACCAGGCATGTAGTTGCGGTGGCACAGAATGTTGTCTCGAACGGAAAAGTGGGCTGCTTGTCGGCGTAGAGCTCTCGTGGAAGGGACAGCAGTCGGATCGGTAAGATAGTCGAGTAACAATGCAAGGAATGGGTCTTTACGCTGCTCTGAAAGTATGTCAGTGGTGTCTATTGGTGACAAGGTGGTAAAAAGGGGTGACAGAGAAGGCACATCTGGTGTTAATGGCGATCGCGAAAGTGCATCGGCAATTGCATGCTTGCGACCGGAACGATATACGACACGTATGCCGTATTCTTGCAATCGAAGTGCCCAACGCCCCAGGTGTGCGGACGGGTCTTTCAAGGTGGACAGCCAACATAGAGCGTGGTGGTCTGTGACCACGTCGAAAGGACGGCCATAAAAGTACGGGCGAAACTTCGTCAACGCCCAGATTATGGTCAAACACTCCTTCTCTGTCACGGTGTAATTCAATTCAGCCTTCTTGAGAGCGCGACTTGCATAGGCGACTACGTATTTGGCTTGGGTGCCTTTCCGTTGTGCCAAAACTGCACCAAGACAGATGGTGTGAATTTCTGTGGCAGCAGCGGGGTCGTAGTGACGAAGAAAATTCCGCCATATCCACGAAGTGAATGATGATGAGTGGGCGAAGCTCCGGAGGTAAACCTGGTAAACCATGAATCCTCTGTACATTTTGCCCACTCGATTTTATTACATCGCTCCCCCTAGCGTACGTTGCCGCACTAAATCAAACGATTGCCTTCAACCAATGACACGCGCCATATGTGACATCATTCCTATTTTATAAGATCTCGCGTCTTTCATCAACTACAAGTACCGCTTTCTAGTTTATAACATCTTGCATCTTTTCATCATCAGCTACAAGTACCACCATCTAGTAAACACTACAAGAACTAAACGAGAGGTGGCTACATACAGGAGACGGTACCGCTATCTAGTGAACACTGCAAGAACTAAACTAGAGGTGGCTACATACAGGGGACGGTACCGCCATCTAGTGACACTGCAAGAACTAAACTAGAGGTGGCTACATACAGGCTACAGGGGACGCACAGCCCACGCCCTAAGGAGCTTCGCCCCTAATAGGTGGTGAGGTCATCAGGCGGTGCAGCTGGCGAATTGCGTCGTCACATGCAGGTGACCATGCAGATATACCTTGCTGTTGGAAAGCAGACTCGCGAGAGGTGCGATGATGAACGCGAAGTTGCGCACGAAGCGACGAAAGTAGGAGCAGAGATCGACGAAACTTCTTGGGGCTTTCAGTGATGTGGGCAACGGGAAGTCAGCGACAGCTCGAAGCTTATCGGGATCCGGAAGAACACCGTCTCTTGTGATGACATGTCCCAAGATGGTTAGTTTTCGCGCTGCGAAGTGGCACTTCTTGGAGTTAAGTTGTAGGCCTGCAGAAGTTAGACACGTCAGAATCTCGTGGAGGCGAACAAGATGTGTCGGGAAATCAGATGAAAAGACTACGATGTCGTCCAGGTAACACAAGCAAGTTTTCCACTTATGGGCACGCAAGATGGTATCGATCATGCGCTCAAATTTGGCAGGTGTGTTGCAGAGCCCAAATGGCATGACTTTGAACTCATATAAGCCATCCGGCGTTACAAAGGCTGTTTTAGGGCGATCACATTCAGCCATTGGCACCTGCCAATACACAGAACGCAGATCCAATGATGTAAAGTACTCGGCGCCTTGTAAACAGTCAAGAGCATCATCTATTCGTGGTAGCGGGTAGACATCTTTCTTTGTAATCTTGTTTAAGCGGCGATAGTCCACGCAAAATTAAACGGTGCCGTCTTTTTTTTTTTACCAGAACCACAGGTGATGACCAAGTGCTTCGAGAAGGCTGTATGACTCCACGTTTAGGCATGTCATCTACTTGCTCCGTAATAACGCGGCGCTCTTCGGCGGAAACGCGTTAAGGACGCTGTCGCAGAGGCGAATGTGAGCCGGTGTCAATAGTATAAGTGATAGTCGTGGTGCGGCCCAAAGCAGGTTCTTGAAAGTCGAAAGAAGAGCGAAACTTGTTAAGGAGAGCAACAAGTTGGCGGCGATGCGAGAGGGGAAGGTCTGCGTCAATAGCATCGGCGAAAGCTGACGAACTTGATGGCTCAGACGCATGAGTGATTGCGGCAATGTGCCATGGCGTTTCGTCGGCAAGAATAATATCATCGATATGGTCGACAGGTTGCACATATTCTAACGTTTCACGACGAAGTAAGCCACTGGGGTAGTTGCAGTGGTTGGTAACCAGCATTACGGTTAAACAAGACGCAATCGTAAGAATGCCAAATGGGAGAACGATGCCCTTGCGTTCAGTAAAAACCGGAGATGGCGTAAACATTACCATGGCGTCAGGTTGCGACACACATGAAAGGCTTATAAGGACCGAAGCTTCCGGAGGCAAGGTGATGTCGTCGTCAGCGATGAGTATGCACAGCCGAGGAGACTGGTCGGGTGGTGGAAATTCACATGTTGGCACAAGGGACACTTCGGCACGAGAACAATCGATGATAGCTTCATGACGTGATAAGGAATCCCAACCGAGGATAAAGTCACGAGAGCAAGATGGTAGAACAAAAAACTATACGACGTACATAACGTCTTGGATGACGACGCGCGCCGTACTCACAGCCGAGGGATAAATGCGTTGCGCGCTAGCCGTGGACAGCACCGTGCCACAGAGAGATGTGGTCACTTTCTTCAGTTTCCGACAAAGTTTTGCGTTCATCACAGAAACGGCAGCCCCGGTATCAATTAACGCTAATGTGGCGACTCCCTCAACATCGACATCAACAACATTTTGCGGCGAAAACGGAGGCCTTGGGAACAGCGCAAAAGTTGCAGTTTTTGCCTCCGGAACTGCACTGATTAGTTTCCCTCCTCAGGAGGTGGTCGACGACGCATAGGCGATGGCGATCGGTGACGAGGGGAAGGGAAACGAGCAGTCGATGGATCGTGATCCGAGTCTGAGTGCCTCTGTTCATATGCAGACGTGGTGGCCTGCTGCGGCGCGTAGGTAGGAGTTCCGAAGTATGCGTGCGCAGGTGTGGAACGACGGTGACAGAAGAGTGCAATGTGGCCAGCGATGCCACACGCGAAGCAGATAGGATGATTGTCTTGGGTGCGCCACTCATTAGATGGACGGAAAAAGCGAGGTGGGGGCCTGTAAACTGGAGGCGAGGCCGGAGGAGGTGGAGCCGATAAGGCGACTGGATGCGGTGGGGGCCGCGTGACCACGGCTGCGTAGCTGAGAGGTGAAGGTGGCGCAGGATGTGCGTAGTCGGCAGTTGATAGATCAGATGGTACCGAAGTGCATGGGTAAGAGGCCGGAACTGTAGGGAGGGCATCGCGAATTTCAGTGCGTATGGCCTGCTGCAGTATCGAAGGGAGGCTTGTGGTGGGCGCGTCGCTATGCGGCAGCAGGGAGAGATGTCGGGTGACTTCCTCCTTGATGAAGTCTTTCATCTGGTTCGACAGAGTTCCTTGGCGTACGTTGCCATTTGCGAGTGCGACGGCCGAGATTGAATCTTGTGATGGGACACTCTTTCGGGCGATGGAACGCTGACAACGCAATTCATTGAAGCTCTGGCACAGGCTTACGAGGACTGCCATCGTGGTCGGGCTTTTCGCCAGCAACATCTAGAATGCGCCATCCTCGATGCCCTTGAGAATCTGTCAAATTTTCTCTTCTTCAGGCATAGATGGATTAACACGCCTGCAGAGGTCGAGCACATCCTCAATATAACTAGTGAAAGTCTCGCCAGGCTGCTGGTCTCGATGGCGTAGACGCTGGTCAGCGCAGAGTTTGCGGACCTCTGGTTGGCCGAACGCTTCGGTCACGAGGGTCTTAAAGGTATACCAGTTGACGATGGCGGTTTCGCGTTTGGTAAACCATAGCTTTGCGACGTCAGCCAAGTAAAAGATAACCTAGGCGAGCTTAGAGTCGTTGTCCCACTTGTTGCTGGCACTTACGCATTCGTACAAGGAGAGCCAGTCTTCGACGTCTTGCTCATCACTGCCGCTGAAGATTGGTGGGTCCCGCTGACGGGTAGCGCCAGGGCAGGTCGACGGGGCAGCTGATAGGGCTGGCTGTGCTGGGATGGGCTGGTTGGCGACTGCGTCAGTCATGTTGTACGGTGGTCTTTCGGCCAACTTGCGAGAGTGGAGCTCCAGGTCTGCTTGGGGATCTCAGCAGCCTCCACCAATTGCGATATTTATTCAAACAGAGGAGTCGCAACGACGTCGCGACGGAAAATAGGCGTACGGCAAGTCTGGCAAAGGCGGCACAGGTTCTCGCATAATCAGAGCACGGGGTTTTTTTGTTCTCTTTGGAAGGCGCATACGCGTTAGTGCGTATGCTCCACTACAAAGTGAACAGGGCGTACACGCCTGCACGACGAAAAACAGAAGCCGTTTAGTCATGTTGCTGTCACTGGTTCAGCGCCCACTAATTGGCCAAATGGGGCGCCACATTTTCAAGTCCAGTGCAAGATATGATACGTCCGTTGATGTGCCCGATCACCTGCAGGCGAGTTCATCCAAGAGAGCCGAGTCTAGGTAAGGCTGGAAGCAGGTGTTGGTGCAATTGAGTTGACCGGTGGTGTACACAAATTGGCCGTTGCGGTAAACCAGCGCGTTGAGCCATCGTGTGCTGCAGGCAACAGCGGAGCGCTTAAGGCAAGCACAATTAGCACGAAGGAACAGCGAAGCCGTTCGGTGATGCTGTTGTCACTGGTGCCTCGCCCACTGGTCGGTGAAATGGGGCACCACAACTATAAGTCCGATGCAAGTTATGATGCATCCATCGTTCTCTGTTGTAAATTTGAATGGCCACCACCCTTCGCGTGCCCCTAAGATGTGGCACAGAGTGAAGGGTCATTGCCACGATGTCGGGACACGGTATATCATTCACCTTTGAGATTTCTTTTAAGTCAACATACCGTCCATCGCTTTGAATCAGCCGTCTGCGTAGCTTCTTCAGATGACTCACGATCGAGCGGCAGGCAGTTTGGAATTATCACCTATTTTGAGATGGAAGTTTTATGAGCATATTAGTTGATATATCGGATCTTGAAGTTTGTCGTTGCCCAATACTGATGAGACTTACCCTCCTTAAAAAAAATATTTGCAATGAAGGCGGAAACATTGTAGGCCTGTGTGCTCAGATTTGGGGGCACGTTAAAGAACCCCAAGTGGTAGAAATTTCCGAAGCCCTCCACCACAGCGTCTCTCATAATCACATGCTGGTTTTGGGACGCTGCACCCGACATATCAATCAATCAATCAGTCAATAAAAATTTTTACAGTGCACAGTATTCTTTATAGGATTAAAAAATTATTGTGTGTCAATCCATGCCAACTGTCCCAACCTTGGCACTTGACCATCTTTTACTTAATTTAAAAATATTAAAATTATCAACTTTAAGGCAAAAGTGTTCCTCGAAAACAACTTTTGCGAAAAAAGTACCGCAAGGCTCACGTGAATTCTTCAGGAAGCTAAAAACCTCGGCTCGTCAAACACGTGGTGAATAGATACGTCCTTCTTATATTGGGTTAGGAAAAATTCCCACTTTTAGAGATATAGTAGGCCATTTACTTAAGAGCAAGTTTTACGAACTTTTGCGCTTTCTTGTGTATTTTATGCGGCCTCGAATATGGAGAATATTGTCCATAATGGGGATTTTTTTTTTCACAGAAAGTTGACGTTCAGCGAAAAGTGATAGTTGGCATTAGGATATTGCCAGGATACTTTACTGTAGACTAGAATATTTTCAGGCGTATATAATGCGAAATAAAGTGCACAGGTGGTGACAAATTCGCAGAAAAATAATGTTCATTTTTACACATGTGTGGTCTAAATTCAACACCGAGACGCTCCTAGTAAGAATATGCTCAATAACAGATTTTATAGCAAACCTTATTACCTACTGACTCAGAAAGATTTATCAAATAGTTTTTGCTTTAAGGAAGAAAAACCTTCGTGAAGATTGTCTGTTACCACTCTCTGTGTCGTAACAATGCGTCCTATAGCGGTAAGTATATATATATATATATATATATATATATATATATATATATATATATATATATATATATATATATATATATATATATATATATATATATATCATCAGCCTCACTACGTCCACTGCAGGACAAAGGCCTCTCCCATGATCCGCCAGCTAACCCGGTCCTGTGCTTGCTTCTGCCAATTTATACCCGCAAACTTTTAATCTCATCTGCCCACCTAACCGTCTGTCTCCCCCTAACCCGCTTGCCTTCTCTGGGAGTCCAGTCAGTTACCCTTAATGACCAGCGGTTATCCTGTCTACGCGCTACATGCCTGGCCCATGTCCATTTCCTCTTCTTGATTTCAACTATGATATCCTTAACCCCCGTTTGTCCCCTAATCCACTCTGCTCTCTTCTTGTCTCTTAAGTATACACCTACCATTTTTCTTTCCATTGCTCGCTGCGTCACCCTTAATTTAAGCTGAGCCCTCTTTGTAAGTCTCCAGGTTTCTGCTCCGTAGCTAAGTACCGGGAATATACAGCTGCTATATTCCTTCCTGTTGAGGAATAGTGGCAATCTACCTCCCATAATTTGAGAGTGCTTGCCGAATTTGCTCCACCCAATTCTTATTCTTCTAGTTACTTCAATCTCGTGGTTCGGCTCGGCGGTTATTACCTGCTCTAAATAGACATAGTCTTTTACAAATTGAAGTGCACTATTACCTATCTCGAAGCGCTGCTCTTTTCCGAGGTTGTTGTACATTACTTTCGTTTTCTGTAGAATAATTTTAGGACCCACCTTTCTGCTCTCCTTGTCTAACTCCGTAATCATGAGTTGCAATTCGTCCCCTGAGTTACTCAGCAATGCAATGCCATCAGCGAAGCGCAGGTTACTAAGATACTCTCCATTAATTCGTATCCCTAACTGTTCCCATTGTAGGCCTCTGAAAACCTCCTGTAAGCACGTGGTAAATAGCATTGGGGAGATTGTGTCCCCCTGCCTTACACCCTTCTTGATTGGTATTCTGTTGCTTTCTTTATGAAGTACTATGGTAGCAGTTGATCCCCTGTAGATTTTCTTCAGAATGTTTATATATACTTCATCTACGCCCTGATTCCGCAATGTCTGCATGACGGCTGATATTTCTACTGAATCAAACGCCTTCTCGTAATCAATGAAGGCTATGTGTAGTGGTTGGTTATATTCTGAGCATTTCTCTGTTACCTGATTGATAGAATGAATGTGGTCAATAGTTGAGTTGCCTGTTTGAAATCCTGATCGCTCCTTTGGTTGATTGAATTCTAATGTTTTTTTAATCTGTTAGCAATTACCTTTGTAGATAGCTTGTATACTACGGAGAGCGACTGATCGGCCTGTAATTCTTCAAGTCCTTGTCATCTCCTTTTTTATGTATTATTATGATGTTAGCGTTCTTCCAAGACTCTGGTACTCTTCCCGTCAGGAGACATCTCGTAAACAGGCTGGCTAGTTTTTCTAACACAATCTGTCCTCCATCTTTCAGCAGATCTGATGTTAACCGATCCTCACCAGCAGCTTTGCCTCTTTGCATGCTCTCCAAAGCTTTTCTGACTTCTTCTATCATTACTGGTTGAGTGTCATCTGGGTTACTGCTAGTTCTTACAGTATTAACGTCGTGGTTGTCTCGGCTACTGTACAGATATCTGTGAAACTCCTCCGCTATTTTAACTATCCTATCCACATTGGTAGTTATTTTGCCTTCTTTGTCCCTTAGTGCATACATCCGACTTTTGTCTAACCCAAGTTTCCTTTTCACTGCTATGACGCTTCCTCCGTTTTTCAGAGCGTGTCCATGTTATACCTTCTTACATCGCATACCTTACGCTTAATAATCAACTTCGAAAGCTCTGCCAGTTCTATTTTGTCTGTTGTATTTGAGACTTTCATGATTTGACGCTTTTTAATTAGATTCTTCGTTTTCTGGGAAAGCTTGCCAGTGTCCTGTCTAACTACCCTGCCTCCAACTTCCACTGCACACTCCGTAATGATACTCGTCAGATTATCATTCATTGTATCTACGCTAAGGTTGGTTTCTTCACTAAGAGCCGAGTACCTGTTCTGAAGCGACACTCTCAATTCCTGTACTTTCCCTCTCAGTGCTAGCTCATTTCCTTCTTCAAGCCTAAGCGAATTCGAGAGTGTACCATTTTATGGTCACTTCCACATCCCTCACGATTCCTGGGTGTGCACTCATTATAAAGTCTACTTCGTTCTTATTTTCGCTGTTAGGACTCGATCCTCCATGTCCACTTGCGGTTTTCTCGTTTTCGGTAGAAGGTATATATATATATATATATATATATATATATATATATATATATATATATATATATATATATATATATATATATATATATATATATATATATATATATATATATATATGTATATATATATATATATATATATATATATATATATATATATATATATATATATATATATATATATATATATATATATATATATATATATATATATATATATATATATATATGCGCAACTATCCTAACCTAACATTTAGAAGTAGGAAGAGGACTACGATTAAGAAAGGCTCTATTCAAATAAAAACATATCTGGCAACGCGTTTTTTAAACCAACATAATCATATATAATTGACCATGTTGCGGAAGTGACCATGTCTGGGTGCATAACTGCAACTTAGATGCCGGGCAACAGATCGTTGTTTTTTACTTCAATTGATCCTTTAATTCATCGTGTTCTTATTACTTCTAAATGTTAGAGTATATAATTAGCGGTGTGTTGCAAACATAGGTGCTACCTCACGTTGCTGCGTACATACTACACAGGTTGCCAGCAGGCAGCGGCATATGATTAAATGCAGTCTATTAGGTCTTGCGCTCATCGTTTACTCAACGTAATACTATACCCGGGGACAACTTTCTGGGGCAATGTACGGAAGGCTACGCTGGCAGAGCTATACTGCTCCTGTACTCCTCCGCGAAGTAGTCTGGTTAGGCTCGTGTTTCGAATGATGGCCGCGTTCATGTAATGCCAGTGCACACAACTTGATACGCCTGCTTACCCAGCCATTTGTGCGAGAAATCTGACACAGGCTTCTTGGGATAGTCGTCAGAATAGCTGGAGGGTGGCACGCGCTCAGTGAGAGACGAAGACGCCATTTAACTGTGAGGTGCACCAAAAAACGTGCGACGTTTTCAGACGTGCAAAAAGGCAAAATGACTCTTCAGGAAGCAGCAGGAAATACTGGTATGTCCTCCGCGCGTGCATCTTATTTTTATAAACAGCATCTAGTAGAAAATAATGTTGTGGTTTTTTATTACTTTCACGTGAAAAACATGAACTCATTCGTGGCACTGTGTTCTACAGCGGCGGCACATGCCCACTTTGGCTCCCTATAGCCTTCCCTTCATTGGCACAGAGAGTTGTACCCGAGTATAACTAGTAAATGATTTAAATAAGCACGGACAGATTAGATTATGTTGTCTAGATGATCCCCGCGTCCGTGCAGCTTGTACTTACAGCTAGGACGCATTATTACGAAGTGTAAACACAGGCTAACAGAGAGAGCGGTAACAGACATTCAAAAATGTTTTTCTAGATTAAAATGAAAATTAATTTGATAAGACTTTCTGAGTCAACATAGGCGATGAAGTTTCCCAGAAAATCATTCACTAAGCATATCTTTCTGAAGATCACCTCAGTGTTGAATTTACGACCAGACATGGGCAATAACTCACAGTTTTGCAAATTTGTCGCTATCATTTTACTTTATTTCGCACCATATACGTCAGAAATTAATTTTATTCTACAGTAAAGTATCCTCGCAATGTGCTAATGCCAACTATCGCATATCGCTTAGTGTTGTCTTTTTCTCGAAGAAAATTCCAATATAGACAAAATTCTTCATATTCGAGGATGCATAAAAAAACCCACGAAAGTGCAAAAGTTCATTAAACTTATTTTTGAGTAAAAACCCCACCATTGTTCTAAAGACAGCAATTGGTCTTAACCGAATTTAGAAAGAACAAATTTTTCTAAAACGTCTTTACGAGTCATAGTTTCGAGCTTTCCGAAAAAATTCACGGGAAGCTTGCGATAGTGTATCTATAGGAACCTTTTCAGAAAAAATTGTTTAGGGGAGAACTTTTTGCTTTAGGTAGATAGTTGTGAATTTTTTCAAGGATTTTGCGGATAATCGAGGGAAAAAGAATGACAGTTGGGGTGGAATGACCGTTGTATGATCAAACCTTTGGGTCAACGACGTTTCAAACAATTGCTGAGCTTTTACACTAGCCAAAATTATCAGAAAGATATAAAATGGTTTAAAAATGATTTTCGATACTGTTAATTATTACCATATTGTGTTTTACGTGTTTCCATGTTTCCGTTTGTTTCTCGTGTTTCGGTAACTCTCAACCTTTTTTCTTTTGTGATCGAAACAGTTTTACTTGAAGGAGGCGCACTGGCCCAGTCACTGTTGTTTATATATCTTCATGAACTCTTGTTTATTTCGGTAATTTAATGCTTATCGTCGCCGACATTATCGAGAAAAGTGACAGGCATGAAGGGTTTCTATAGGTCAGCCAGGCGCGTTCTTGCCTAGTAACAGGGCACTATCGGAAGGCTTCACACCACGTCCACTACGCAACGCCGCGCAGCCATTCCATTTCTCAGGGCGTATTGCCCGGCATATTGGTATAAGCATTACGCCACGCTTCGTGGCACGCACATCTCTGCACTTCATCGTTCATACATTTCTTATCCCTCCGCTTCTTCCACTCACCGTATCTCCCGCTCAATCACTGTCGCTATGTTACCGTCTCGCCACACCTTTTGACACTGTTCCCCTCGTCTGCTCTATAAAAGAGGTTCACGTCAATCAGCTCTTTCTATCGCCCGAAACTTTCTGTCCTTGTTTTGAGCAAGTGGCGTGTTTGCACGCTGCATGGCTAGGTGGAGTATGCTGGCAAAACCCGTCGGCACCATCCAGAACCCATTGAAGCCCGCGTTGTCTTCATGTAACAAGCCGGGAGCACCTGCGGTTCGCACTGTTTTGTTTGCCCCAATCTCTCTCGCACTTTCGTTACGCCATCGGATCGCACGCAATCGTTACGCCAGCGTCCAGCGGCGAACGACAATCCAACCCCGATCACCAGCCAACCAACCGCACCTCGTGTTGCTTTCTTTTAGTGCCAATATGTCCTCGTGTAGGCGAGAATGAATGCGTCGTGGTGACCGTTTGCAAAGGGGCCATTCACGATCGAGGACTGAGGCACGGGCTTTAACGCCTACGTGTACACTTACTCGTTGCTGTATATAGACGTGCATAAGGCCCTGTAAGATTGTCCGGAATGGTGTGTAGATGTGGCTCGGATCGCGTTTCACCTGCGTTTGCTTAGTGGTCGCCCGGGATGCTGGCTTTTGTAACAGTTCGGAACGATGTCCCCGCCGGCTTTGATGCCCGGCCTACCCACTCAAATAGAAAAGTGTAGTCAACAATGCAGTAGTCTCGGGACAGCTTTTAGTTCTCCCATAGTAGAGTACCAAGTGCTCTAAATCGTCAACAACTTTTTCTTAACACAGAAAAGTTAGGTGAAAGTTCTAAGGTGACAATAGTTCACTGGCAGTGTACGCCCTGGTTTGTAGTCATTCAATAACGCCTCACAGGTTAAATCAATGAATAAAATACGTGATGCGCTTGGCTTGTTAGTACTCAGTTCCACAGAATATGCATTGGAAAGATGAAATAAAATGAACAAACGCGTCTAAGTTCTCGTATGTCAGAGTAGATGGTTATGTCGAACGACATTACCTTACGCTCTCACCTTTCAACTAATGAAGGGGTCTCAAACTAACCTCAAATGTTATCCCACAAGGGTCGGGCCAGTGACGAAGGTAAGAACAAAGGGGAAGGGGGCGAAATAATTTGCAAGAATTTTCAGGAAATCTTGCCATTTCAAAAGAAAGTTTGCGTATGTCTCCTATACAGGTCATTTCTGAAAAAATATTTGGTTCCAGAATTCAGAAATTTTCATTCGACGGAGAGGGGCTTCAATTGCCTAAGGCTTGGAAAGAACACCTTGTCTGGTCACTTTTATTTGGTAGAACACCATCTTCCATCAAAATTTGGGGGGGGGGGCAACCTCGCCCTGGGCCACCCCCCTTACTACGGGCCTGCCAAGAACATGTCGATACCAATCTGCAATATCAATGAAACATAGGCGCCGGTTCTAAAATATAATTTTTGTTTCACGGATATACTTTATGACGTGATAACCGCATTTTCGTGCCCTCATGAAAACAATACTTCAGACCGGTCACGATTGTGCAGATCACTAGCATACCTGTTAAGCTGAAGAAAAAAGAATGTAGGGCGAAAACAGTCATGTGGGGGCTGCGGGCTACGTGTTTGAATCCTCTGATTGATTGATTAAAACTTTACTTTTGTCCTGAGAAGACGCAGGGGAGACCCCGCGCCACCCGGCTAATCCCACGTAGGGACCGTCAAGCCGAGCTTGGCTGCCCGTTCACGGGCACTCTGGACGGCCAGGGTTTGATCTTTAGGTTCGGAGCTGCGTAAGAGCGGAGCCCACCTGTCCTCGCTGAGGGCAGGGCCAATGGCTTCACATTCCCACAACACATGATTGAATGTTGCTAACAGTTCACAAGCGGGGCAATCCGCACTGGTTTAAAAGAAGATCGTAAACTTAACACAGGTGTCTTCTTTCATTTCTGACAAATGGGCACCACGTTCTTCAGCATCAGTATCTGCGGTCTTACCTAAATTCACGTTTATACCCCCGTCTAGTCACTCGTATTCCATGGAAGTATTATTCACACACCATTTCTATACATATTGATCAGAGGCATAAATAACGTAAAAGTGCCTTTACCCCTCCGCCCACCCACCAACACTTTCAAGGAAGTTCTTGATCAATATATATTATGTTGTGTTCTCTTTCAAAAAAAAATGTTCTTACTCGTTTCCAATTACTCACAACTCGTATTTCATGGTACTACATCAACAAAAGGCACCGATAAAATCACTGATTGCGTGAGATGTTGGTCTTAACGAGCATTGAAACTATGGTCAAACAATTTACTTCTCTGCTAACAGACTCTTGAGTCGACTCACTCGGACACACTCGCTCATACTCACATCCAGCTGTCAGTCTGAGTCTGAGTGAGTCCCGGTGAGCAACACTTTGGTGATTTTGAGTCCGAGTGATTCCACTTCAAGAAGGTTTTTGTGGCTGTGAGTCCGAGCAAGTCCGACTCGGACAATTTTTGGTAAGCCTGAGTAAGTCGATAAGCGCGATGAGTGAGTCTGAGTGAGTTCCGCAATTTTCACTGACCTATGGCACCATCAGAGCTCTGCCCAACGCTGTTTTTTTTTTCGATTCATAACTTCAAATTATTTGTGTGAATCTACTTATCGCAAAGAAAAAAAAACGTGGAGGGCGTGAGCACTTTGTCTTTAAAAGTTCAACGCAGTAGCGTAACCTAATCACGTGTGCATCGCATTCTCAAGTGCTCTAGCCCGGCTTCGTAATAATAACTGAGAGGGTTTGACGTCCCAAAACCACTATATGATTATGAGATACGCCGTAGTGTAAAGCTCCGTAAATATAGACCACGATGGGTTATTTACTCTGCGCACACTGAGCACACAGGACTCAAGCTTTTTCGCCTCCCTAGGAATTGCAGCTGCCGCGGCCGGGATTCGAATAGGTGACCTACGAGTCAGCATCCGAGTGCGTTAGCCACTAGATCACCGTGGTTGGTGTCCAGGCTTTAGTTTTTAGTACTTGCTTGAAACACACGGTAAGAAAACGAACATTGGCACATTGACACATTGGAACACTGGAACGCTGCGCGTATCATTAGCCGTTTCAACCTATCCCCGAATGCCTACTGCATATACAGTTGTACAGTGCCCACTACGTTATAATTCTTTCTTTGACAAATCAGCGATGGACCCAGAGTGCGCCTGTTTAGGGAAATGCGCGAAGCTACGCAGCTGCTCGCATTGTTGATGCTTTTTCTGATGATTAAATATGTGCTTTTAAAAGACACACTCGTTGCGTAAATCGCACGTTTTGACACCTTTGTGTTTGAAGATATTTTTGACACGTTCGACGGCCCCGCCATGATGGTCTAGTGGCTAAGGTACTCGGCTGCTGACCAGCACATTGCGGGTTCGATTCCCGGCTGTGGCGGCTGCATTTCCGATGGAGGCGGAAATGTTGTAGGCCCGTGTGCTCAGATTTGGGCGAACGGTAAAGAACCCCAGGTGGTCAAAATTTCCGGAGCCCTCCACTACGGCGTCTCTCATAATCATATGGTGGTTTTGGGACGTTAAACCCCACATATCAATCAATCACGTTCGGCGCTTTTGCGGCACATAATTGCATGCGCATGATTCCCCCACAACACGACAGCATATTTTCTCCCCCGAAGCAGTTTCAAGCAGTGGCATCGTTTTGTGGTGGAACACCTGCTAGTCATGATGAGGTCAGTGGTCTGATTGTCATTCGAACCCACACCAACGCTGATGCCCACACCGACGCTGATGGCCATGCAGGTACTACGGAGGTGCGAACTCTAGAACCCTCTTGCGTTAATAATGATGATATGTGGGGCTTAACCTCCCAAAACCACCATATGATTATGAGAGACGCCGTAGTGGAGGGCTCCGGAAATTTTGACCACCTGGGGTTCTTTAACGTGCGCCCAAATCTGAGCACACGGGCCTACGACGTTTCCGCCTCCATCGGAAACGCAGCTGCCGCAGCCGGGATTTGATCCCGCGACCTGCGGGTCAGCAGCCGAGTACCTTAGCCACTAGACCACCGCTGCGGGGCCTCTCGCGTTAATAAAGCGTTTTCTATAGAACTTTTCTGTAATAACGTACATGCACTGGAAGCATAACCTGGCGTAGTGTTTAAAGGCTGGTGCACACCGGCGACTAGCAGTGGTCGCGCGACCATTTGCGACTGGCGACCAAAAAAGCGACTGATGTTCACACCGGCAAGGGCTGCATGCGAGCGACCAGAAGTCGCAAAACCGGAGAGTCACGTCTGGATCTAGTTATCAGCTAGAACTCTGAAGAACGGCGCCGATCAGCTGATCACCACCAGCTGAGTGAGCGGAGCAAACCGGGCACGCCGCATTTATTGTTTTCGTCCGTTATCGCACAGCGTTCCCAACAGCGTCAAGTTCGATTCAAGCGAAGAACACGACATTGTCATGGTGCTGATGCGTTGTGCCATGTTGTCAGCGCTGGCATCACAGATGCCTCCAAAGAAAAAAAATGGCAGTGGCTTAGCTCAGCTATGCTAGGATATACGTAGCGTCAGCAACGGTTCAGCTGATTATTCTTAGCTTTCCAGATATCATGCTTACAGCTGTTCCAATGACACACACACGCTATACATATTATGTGGCACATGTATATTCATTTTGCCGGGCAACTACTTCGGGATCCGATGAGTTAAGGTTCTCTGCTCTACTGCACCATTGAACAGCATTTGCACTCTCCTTCTCCATGGCTATACCACAGTGGCAAACGCCAGTCAGAGGCGCTATCAAGCGGCTCCAGCACAGTGTCAGATGGCGACTGCACAGGGAAGGCGCGCGCGTCGGCATCCATATGTCTACCAAGGCTATGACAGCACTCCTGGAAAGCGCACACCAGTGGCGGCGAGTCGCGCGCGGCCGCGGCCGAGTGCGAGGGAGGTGCCGTCTCCGGTGCGTGACACCACTGATCGTCTGCGCAGCGCATCGAATTGCACGCACACCAGCGGCGAGCCGCGCGCGGCGGCGGCGGAGTATCATTGCGCATGCGCAGACCAGAGCCACGCAAAATTGGCTCAGCAAGGCCAGTGTAGCTAACGCTACAAAAACTGGTGATGGGTGTGACCATCCTTTTGATCGCGGGAGTTGGCTGGCCATGCAAGCCACCTACCTCCCGAGCTGCGGTGAGACGACGAGGAGTATTTCCGAGAGTCATACCTATTCAGAAACGGTCCTTGAAATTATATTGACTTACCACAGCCTACAATACAGCACAAACGCCTCTCGAACGAGGTGTTTTAAGTCGTTGCCAAGGCATGAAGCACAAACGCGTTCAAACACGCTGCATTGAAGGCGGTGACAAATCAAGTTCAAGACAATAAAACGGTTCTGAATACGGGGAAAAAGATAGTGCACAATTTATTTTCTCTTTACTTTGACGGTGTCTACCTTCTTGCAAATACCGCCACGTAAATTCGACACTTTGCTCGAGCTGCTGCGCCCCGCCATCTCCAAGCCAAGTATTCCATGGTGGTCATGGTGCCACAGACCCAGAGGAACGCACTCGTTTGTATTTGGCGGCTGGAAGCCAGCCTAAATAAAAAACAAAAGAACAAAAATTGAGCATCACTGATTGGTTCCAGCAGCTTTGCGACTGCAGTCGCGTGACTGAAAAATTGGTCAGGAAGCGACTAGCCAAAGCAGTCACTTTGCGGCCGTTTGCGACCGTTCGCGACTGTTTGCGACCAGGTGCAAATGGTCGCGCGACAACTGCTAGTCACCGGTGTGCACCAGCCTTTAGGGTGTCCTTGCATGATTCTTAGCATGATGCACATTTTTCAAGCGGTGCACACGTACTTGTCTTAAACAAAAAAACAGATAACTAAATGAAAACGAAGAGGAAAATTGGCTGCTGCTTAAGCACACAGTTTCATATTTATTTCGGACCTTTCAAAAAACTTTTGTTTTTGATGCTGCATGAAACTGTGAAATCTGCATCAGGTCATACTAAGATTACGCCAACTCGGGTGCTGTATAACTTGCTCCGATGCAGAACATGCTTTTAAGGGCGAAGCCCCTTAAAGCGGCACCCGTTCATCTCTCGTAGTAGTGCGTAACATGTCTTGGAGATTTGGAGCAGGTTTGGTCTTAATGGCATCGGAGGGAGGCAGTCATTCGATATCGATCAGCGCTGCCGGTGGAGCCGCCGTGGCTGCTTTGGGTTCTCAAACGTTCTTCATAACGGACGCAAGCTCGGACGAGTTTGACAATGCTCCATCAGGTGCTCCTTCTCTTCATTCGCGTATTTTCAAATTTTAGGTCGAAGCTTTTAAAGCGGCACCCGTTCATCCCTCCTCGTAGTATGTAACAGGTCTTACGATTTGACCTGCAAGGTGGTGCCAGTGGGAGATTTCTCCCGTGCGTTGTTGAACAATAAAAAATTGGCAGAATGCGCGTTAACTAAAAGCCGAATTCTCCTGTCTCTCATTCCCCATTAGCAGCCATTGCCATGTACATTGAGCACTATCTGACAAGAAGGGGTTGCTACGTTATACTCGCTTGGCGTAACCTCCTTGGTTTTAGAAAGGTTTAGCGAGCGTTGGGCCGCAGTGCAATAAATACAGTGAACTAGTATATACCATGAAATTTAGGTGGTTAAAGGTGGGAAGAAGACACGAAGTGCAAGCCGTAAAGTGTGCGTGTGCCATATCTCGTTTAGTCCTTGCAATGTCCACTGGATGGCGGTGCATATGTGGAATATATCATGAAAAGATGCGAGATGGTGGTACCTGGAGCGTTGAATATATGGACGAACGGACACACAGACAGATGCATGGACAGACGCACGTATGGCTGCACGGACGGACGGACGCATGAACGGACGCATGGGCGGATGCATGGACGAACGCGGGGATGAACGCACGGATGGACGTGCGGACGCACGAACAGACGCACGCACGCACAGGCGGATGGACGCATGGATGGTCATACAGACGGACGCATGGAGGGAAGGAAGCAAGAACGAGTGGACGGACGGATGCTTCGCCCCACTCTCCATTGTTCACCCCGTTGATACGCTGCCATTTTTTTTTTCGCCAAATGATCAGCAGCCACCGCGCAGCGATAAGCCCTTCCTTTGCTCCAGACAACAGTTATCATGCAACGGCCATGGGTACATGCATAATTGGATACCTCGTTGCAAAGAACGTATAACTGCCTCGCTCGTGGTCAACACGTTATGTGAACGACAGTGCAAGGCCAGCTGATCTGCCAAACGTGTTTGTGCGTTCAACCTCACCTCTAGGAAAAGCAACTGTTGAGGTTTTACGTTCTGAAACTTCGGCATGCTCGAAAGGGACACATCAGGATGCAACTAGAACGTGTTGTTGCACTAGTTGGTTTATTCTCAAGAAATATTAAAGACGCAACCCACATCGACAAAAAAGGATGGTTGGGTCAGGATAGGGCGTCAACTTGAAATTAACTTTATTTGAAAAAAAAAGCTACTTTCTATATGCATGCAGACATAATATTAATAATAATATTAATAATAATAATAATATTAATAATAATAATAATAATATTAATAATAATAATAATAATAATAATAATAATAATAATAATAATAATAATAATAATAATAATAATAATAATAATAATAATAATAATAATAATAATAATAATGGGAATTTCGCGTCCCAGATATCACGATATGATTATGAAAGACGATTGCAGCTCGAATATTTGTGACTTCTCCCAAAACCATATACTCACGCTCTCTGTGGAACATTCACGCCAGGCCTTTGACTGAAATTTATCATGGCCCAGTGGCTCGCCTTGTTGCGTAATAAAATCTCACTAGAGCAAATGGAGAGGCGATACCTATCTGACTTCCTTTTAGCTATATATATTTGCTCTTGCGTACCGTTGAATAGTTTCGCAAGGACTATAACATAGGGTGGCTTCGAGCATGCGTTCATTAACGGCGATCTTGGTGTCATCAAGGTATATCACTAGATTAGCCATTTTTATTGCATCGAGGAAATTCGAGTCACACGTGCGCTGCGACTAAAAAAAGAAAAGCGCAGAAATTCACGTGAAGTTCGTCCGCCATCCACGAAAGCACGTCATTTCGGAGTGTACTGGTGCTTCTCACGATAAAGTTTCGGCTCATTAATTAGATGTTACTGCAATTTAGCGGCGCGTTCTGGCAACTGTTTGTGCTGTTTGTTTGTTTTCTTTTCCAGTTTCTACGCCTTTGAAACGACCTGCCCGTGATGTGATGCCTTAAGGCGGACGGTACCAGAAAGATTAATCTAGCTGTGCTTTACAGAATACCTTGTTGGTCTCTACTTGCCTAGCAGCGGTTCGTCTTTCGTGCAGATCATGATACGAATTCACGTTTCCTTTCGCAAGCTCTGGCGTTGAGTGAAGAACACCACAGTGACTATATCCATTACAACGTCTATACTGCTGTGTCATTAATGAGTGAACCGGCATCTGCTAATGAAGAAAGCATTTACTCTAACGCTTCGCAAGCTTTTACTCAATCTACGTCCACGAGCTCGCACATGTAGTTTCGAGTCATGGCAGTTGAGAAGCCTTGCGAAATAACGCCTGTGGGCTTCACATTTGTATTTGTCTGTGATTGTAGCTTTCCTTGCGAATATTAACAAGTAGTATTTACTCTGGCCATACTTTCGCGCACACTCCTTTACCTTGAGCTTAAAACAGATGGGTAGTACTCCGTATGCTCATCTACACCGAGGCAAAGATAGGCTCTTTCACGGCAATCTTTGTTCACAAGAAAGCAGTTATTGAGCTCTGCAATGGTAGCGAAGGAAGTGTGTTGCGGACTTTCTGAATTGATTGATTAATTTATTTATTGGTTCGTCAATTCCATCATTCGTTCATTCATTCATTCATTCATTCATTCGTAAATAACGTCAGTTGAATCGTCAACACCAGAAATATAGAGCTGTCCACCGCAATAATTTCTCTAAAATCACTATTGATTTATACCTTAGAACCATTCTCTCTTTATTCTCGCCAGTATGTCATACTGCTTAAGATCAATAAAGAGGCATAGTATGTTCTGCTGGATGAAGTCCAAGAGTGGTAGATGCAGGAACGTTGCGTTCAGTGCATCAAAGGGACACTAACGGCAAGCAACATTTTATGTCAGAGTGAAAGCTGAAAGTATGACGCCTAAACCAGCCATATTTTTAACAGCAGTGTCCAACTTACCGAGAAATGAATCACGTGGCGTGCGCCATGAGTGGGACGCACATAATGTAAATGATCCCGATGACCTGAAAGTGCCTGAAAACAAATAATCACTAGCCCCGCCGCGGTGCTCTACTGGCTAAGGTACTCGGCTGCTGACCCGCAGCTCGAGGGATCCAATCGCGGCTGCGACGGCTGCATTTTCAATGGAGGCGAAAATGATATAGGTCCGTGTGCTCAGATTTGGGTGCACGTTGAAGAATCCCAGGTTGTCGAAATTTCCGGAGCCCTCCACTACAGTGTGTCTAATAATCAAATGGTGTTTTCGGGACGTTAAACCCCACAAATCGATCAACAAATAATCACTAGTAATCAAACTAGCAGAAATAAAGAACGAACCTTCCAAGCATCAAGAGACGTGATAAAATGCTACTGGTCCGTTTTTGTTTGACTTATATAGAAGGAACCGCCTGGCGTTACTACAGGGAATGGCGGGAGCGGTTTCAAAGATTCGTTTTCGCCTGGTTAGCCTGGATATGTGGTGCCATCTAGCGGGGCCCAATCGAACCAAGCAAGCAGAAAAATGTCAAATGGCCATTGTTGCGGCTGTAGCTGCCCCTACTTTATCTTCGCTGCTACAAAGTCGGCGGCCGAGGGGTAAAGGCAGGCCACGTTGGGTACGGAACCAGTGGTGTCACAAAGACTGCTTTCAGCCGGGTGATTTGAAGAGCGCTAACGTGATGTGGACCACTGAAACATGATTTTATTTCAAAATAAACACTTCCTTGGAACAAAAGTGTTACAACAGGGTTCCTGAATTGCTATTTAAACAATAAACGTCGTCTTCATATTTGCAGTTAGTGTCTCTTTAAGCAATGTGTTTTACTTAGGTAGAAGTCAAGGGGCACAGCTGGCTTGTCAAGGCCTTGTCAAGGCTTGGACAGGTCCCCGGTAAAGGATCCGGTTTTCTCTTTGTGGCTGAGTCAACTCAAAACTGGCGTGCCGTTTGGGGAAGGTAGAGAGGCCGGACTGTGCACCGAATATTTATGCCGCCGAGTAAAGGCAACACCACCTAGACTATTGGTGGTGTTGGTCAAGGTGACGTCCACACAAATCCTCCTGAGCGCTACGTTCTCTCTGCGAGTTAAGCCGCCTGGAACGTCCAATCCACGTGGAGGCATGAGTGCATGCGTGGAACACCTGGGTGTTTCTTTGTGTAGTTAATTTGTTCGATTATGTTTAAAAGGCGGTAATGCACTCACGTAAACTCACGAAAAACAACACAAAAGAAGTATAACAGCCTCTTCGTTGCCTTGCGAAAGGCTTTTAAGTGCAGCAAGTGTAATAAAAATTATACCTAAGACACAAAAATACCACGCTGGTCCCACGTGACGTTTCTTTACCTTTCCTCGCCATCCCTCTTGCTCTAGAAAGAGCCAGTTTTATATGAACACAACCGCCCCGCCACGGTGGTCTAGTGGCTAAGGTACTCGGCTGCTGACCCGCAGGTCACGGGTTCAAATTCCGGCTGTGGCGTCTGCATTTCCGATTGAGGCGGAAATGTTGTAGGCCCGTGTGCTCAGTTTTGGGTGCACGTTAAAGAACCCCAGGTGGTCAAAATTTCCGGAGCCCTCCACTACGGCGTCTCTCATAATCGTATGGTCGCTTTGGGACGTTAAATCCCACATATCAATCATCAATTATATGAACACAACCAACACCGACTAAATTTCAAAGTCGAAAGGCTGCCGCAGTGACGTCAGAGGGTGGCGGCCCAGTTAGGCTGCGAATGCGGCGGAAAGCCAGTGTTTCGTTCACGTTTTAGGAGAACCAACGCTCCCGCTATCGCAACTGCTGCGGCTGAATTGGGCCAAATAAAGGATGCGGGAAAAAATCTTACTGGGCATGCTCAGTAAGATTTTTCTTCTAAAACGAGAACGACACACTGGCTTTCCGCCGCATTCGCGGCGTAACTGGGCCCTACCCTCTGACGTCACTGCGGCAGCCCTTCGGCCTTGAAAATTAGTCGGTGTTGACACAACTGGACGGCACCATCTCAATCGAAGAGCGAAGATCAATGAACTCTGCGCGGTAATTATAACCATGAAACCAGGTAACACAGTTTTGAAGCGACTCCCGAACTTCAATTTTGGGAGGCAAACGTCACCAAAGTGCGGTTTCCGCCAGGGAATAAAACCTTTTTTCTTATTTTTTCGCTTCCATATATATTAATTGACACAACGTTTCGTTTCATTCTTGGTAAAAAGCTAGATGCGCCGAAAGGGCAAGCGGTGCAAATTGTTTCGAGGGAGCTGGTCGACCTCTCTATTCTGGGAGGGCAGGCACAGTTTGCGCAAACGCTGATGAAATGCTCTCGGCACGAAATATGAATAGATTGAAAATGACGTCGTCGACGGCGTTGCTTTTGATCTGTCGTTGTCGTGATCCACGAGAGTCCTTGTCTTGTGCAACTCCTTGATAACAGTTCGCCGCTTGAAATAATTTATTTTTGCGTTGCTCTTTTGTACTTCTCATCCCAGACATCAGACTCAAGTGGCAGCTGTGCATATACAATCTTTCGCTCGACTGGGGCTTGACGCAAAACTTCGCTAATATACCTGGATGACAACCGCCTTCACCTTTGCAATCCTTTGATAGAGAACTTTGTCATGTTATAATAACTCAAGGCATTTCAAATTTCATAGTGCTATTATGATTGCGAACACTCACGCTGCTATTACGGGGGGAGGGGGAGTTGTTGGGGTGTTTCGACTCCTCAATTTCTCAATTGTGAATTCGCACATATACATGCAAACACACAAATCCCGCTTGACGTGCTACGCTCTAGATTAAGAAAAAAATATAAGGAAAAGGTGGTTCCACTGTTTGACCCCGGTTGCATAAGTTATGTCGCAGCGAAGTAGTAGACAAGCACAAAACTGTATTAATGTATATTGAAAACCACTCACGCACATAGCCGCAGCTTTTCCGACAAAAAGAAAGTTTCTACTCAACACAAGAGTTCACAAAACTCAAACACTTTACGCCAGTGTCCACACATGGCGTAAAGATTTCATCAGTGAACCGTAGTGTTTTGTGCGTGTTTCATTTTCAGATTTTAACTGCTACAACCTACCTATTTGTGCAGTTCGGCAGCTAGGTATGAGGAAATCTTGCTTTTGAGGTTCTCCTTACTTGTTACACTGCTCCACCGTAGCACGCACCGTGAACTCTCGCTTAAGGGAACTTCAAGAAACACTAGAAAATACTTAGCGTGCTCAATGATTAGGGTCGCGTTAATAAGCATGCCTTAGTGAGCGCGTAAACTAGCACACTTTAGCCAGCATGGTTTTAGCTTTACATGGCTTGATTGCTGTGGTATTTTTAAGATGTGGCGTAACAACCTCGCTCTCATCACGACTTGGCTTAATACTGGTCGGGTCATATCATGTCCTAAACCAACTAGCCAAGCATACTGTCCAGTCAAATAGCTAGTTAGCCGGCCGCATGAGCCCGAATGCTAGCGGACGATGAAGACGACAATGAAGGTGCACGGCGACCGGTCAGCGCGCTAGAATAGATAGGCCGACCATGATGGCCTCAGCTATACCTGAGGGCGACACGTGGCCTCAGGTATAGCTGCGGTCAGATCAAGGACGATAAAAAAAATTGCTGGAGTGGAAATGATTGCCCAGGGATGAAGCCGTGCCTCTGGTAATATGGCGGCAGCGGCAGCCATCTTACTAGGGGCATGTTAAGGTATAACCGTTCAGCGATTAAGAAAGGGAAGTTTATTGTACGATTAACTTGTACCTACACAAACGAAACATCGAAAACAAGTAAAGACAGTGTATACATCTTACAAATGAGCCCCAAAATCTGATTGATCACTAGACATTGAAATGTTACAAGTCAAAGAAAAACTATATTGAATCAAGTTATTCACATGTTACAAAATAATACGTATGCTTTCGTACTAGAGTGAACGCATGGCTAGTACAGAACAACTGGAAACTTCTGCTGTCCCTCTCTCACTCTGAAGAAACGTGTGTGCCATCGTCGAAGGAAAGCCTGCGCTCCCCTCTGCTGATCTAGGTAATTTCGCACAATGAGCCGTATTTTCTGCATTGCGGGATGGGCGCCTCTTCCGCTAAACAGCGTCGCCGCCTCAGTGCGTAAAAGGTGCGTTTCCCTCGCGTGCCCAACGAGTGTTATGGGGAAACATCTTCGAGTCATATGGTGCTCCACGTTCGTCTTAGCGTTACTAAATTTCCCTAGTAAGTCTCTAACTGAAGGTAAAGTTATTTGGAAATTCAGTCATCCATACCCGTTCTGTTGTGTTATTTTGTCGGGAACAACTATCTTTTAATATAAAACTAAAGTAGTATTCACCCTAACATATCGAAGCCACTTGATCTATGAGTGGGCACTACCAGAAAAGAGCATGTTTCTTGGCAGTGGCAAAAGTTGGCTTTACGTTTGCTGGCAAGGCATTGCGCTGGCTTCCTCTCCAGCAATTTTTAGGGGCGAAGCTTTTTATAGCGGCACCAGTTCGTCCCTCGTAGTCGTAGTAGTAGTGTGTAACTAATCTTACATTTTGACCTCCAAGGTGGTGCCAGTGCGAGATTTCTTGTGTGCGTTGTTGAACAATAAAAAATTCGCAGCGTGCGCGCTAACTAAAAGCCGAATTCTCCTGTCTCTCATTTCCCGTTAGCAGCCATTGGCATGTACATTGAGCACTATCTGACAAGAAAGGGTTGCTACGTTGTACTCGCTGGGCGTAACCTCCTTGGTTTTTAGAAAGGTTTAGCGAGCGTTGAGCCGCAGTGCCATGAATACAGTAAACTAGTATTTACCATGAACTCGAGGTGGTTAAAGGTGGGAAGTAGACACGAAGCGCAAGCCGTAAGAAAGTGTGCGTGTGCCTCCTCTCGTTCAGTCCTTGGAAAGTCCGCTGGATAGCGGTGCTTCTATATGAGGAATATTAGATGAAAAGGTGCGAGATGGTGGTACTTGGAGTGTTTATTAGGTGGACGAACGGACACACAAACAGATGCATGGACGGATGCACGGATGGCTGCACGGACGGATAGACGCATGGACGGACGCCGGAGTGGATGTATAGACGAACGCAGGGACGGACGCACAGATGTACGTGTGGACGCCCGAACAGACGCACGCATGGACGGGCGCATGGACGCACGGGCGGCCACACAGACGCACGCATGGACGGATGGCAGCAAAAACAAATGGACGGACGGATGCTTCGCCCCACTCTCCATCATTCACTCCGTGGATATGCTGCCACTTTTTCTTTAATCCTCCTTGGGTCGGTTGTTGAGAGGGGTTCGGCGCGAATGTATCTCAGAGGCAAGAAAAATGGCTATTCTAAAGCAAGCTTACTGTAGGCATTAAAAGCTTGAAAAGGAATTCAAACGGCTCGTGCCTTCACGAAAACACCAGGAAAAGCTTCTGACACATTTGATTGCAAGGGTGCAGGTTTGCAGCCACATGGAACGGCAAACAAATGAAAGAACATGCCTCTATTTTAAAAACATTGCCCTGACGCGATGCCGGGATCTATCCTACCCAATGGAACGCAGTGTGCACTGAGGGCTGGTTTTGACATTTTCGACTGTTGCCTCATTCAAAAGGGGTACTGGCGTAGTTTGGAAAGGTGCCTAATTCCGCCAAACTCGGGCAATCCTGCATAGTACCCCTATAGCTGGTTTACAGGTCTTTTCCACAGCTCGGCGAATACTTCAAGAGTCGGTTACACGCGTCTGAGCCGGAACTAACGGCTCAGACGCGTCAAGTTGTCAATTTCAGTGTGCACTCTGAAGGTGGTCCTTCGAAATGCTCGAACCGCGCTACCTCATAAAATATTTCTTCGATATTGTAATTAATTTTAACTTTAACCGCAGATCGTGGGATCGAATCCAGGCTGCGGCGGCTGCATTTCTGACGGAGGCGGAAAGGCTGTGGGCCCGTGTGCTCAGATTCGGGTGCACGTTAAAGAATCCCAGGTGGTCGAAACTTCCGGAGACCTTAACTTTAACTATACGGCATCTCTCATAATCATATGGTTGTTTTGGGACGTTAAATACCACATATTAATCAATCAATTTGTATTACTCTATAGACCTAGACATTACGCTATTGTGAGACAACAGTTCATATTTCACTAACTTTGAGCTTCGTTACGCAACGGCGGTGTGTTTCTCTTTTCATCGAATTACTGCTCTTGTTTAAAGCAGGCTAGCACAATGCTAACGAGTCCAGTGAAGCCGCCAGTTGGTATCATGCACGTGTCTTTATAACTAAAGTTGTCGCCTGACTGCACGTGCCATATAGCATGTTGCTGCCCATTTCGCAAATAGAATAGTGCTGTGATATACTAGTGCTATGAATAGTGCTGTAATAGAATAGTGCTGTAAATAGTGCTAGCACTGCGGATGCAGTATGCAGGCGTATATAGGTAGCAATTTCGTGTATAGCGACACATGTGTTTCTCTTCGGATGCTGTGTGACCTTTCAATTTTCTGCTTGTTTTTGCATTATTATGTTGTTGTCATTTTCTTTAAGTACGCACTGTAGCGTGTGACGCAAGCGTTCCTTGACGTCAACACTCCATGGAGGTCACTGAAACCGGTGGAATGCGACTTGACGCAGCATTGCTGTCGTCGGACGCATTCCACTGACGCTTCAGGGTACGCAGATGTAGAAAGAAAACACTTTGTACGAGGGCTCCATCGGATTCCGTGGTAGTCAATAAAAACAATACGCAAGATGTAGAGACAACGAGCACAAATGTTAATAAGAGAAATCGAAGTATGGCGAAAATTTGTTGCCAAATACTCGTTTCGGTGGTATGGAGATGCGTCTGCCATGAATTGCATGTATGAGTTCTCTCATTTGAGTGACACTTCTGTGCTTCTGATCAGACTCAAGACAACAAAACTCAGCCTCTCTCTCTCTTTTTTCTTGTTACCATGGCCTGTCTCGTACACAAACGTTTACGAAGCTGACGTTTTGCGCGTACCTCGAAAACATTATATAGTTACACTCTTGATCAACGATGAGCTATATAGCATCTCAGATGACCCACTGTCTTGCTTTTAAGTTGTGATTAAGCCACGCCAGACGAATATAATGCTGCAAAGTTGTAATAAGTCCTTCGAATCAACATTAATCTTATCTGTGGTACTACATGGCAAGAAGTGCGGGTTCGCTGCTTTAGTGCAACACTATGGGCCCTTACATTCGATTTCAATCATGCTAAACGTAGCAGCGAAACATGGCTTAAGGCTAAAGTAAAGCTAGAAGAAAAAGTCACATGACAATCTCCAAACCTAGCCTGAACTTACGAGAAGAAAAATCGAAAGAAATACACCTTCGACATGTGACACACCGCAGCACTAATTTCTATCGGTTTACTGGTGCCGTAAATTTTGCGTGGTACAGTGTGCCATGCAGGATGTGGTGAAAGTCTATTGTGAATAGGGTACCACCTACAGTTTAACACATCGGTCACCCATGAACAGAAGCTTCTCAAATAGTATTCCTCAGAAACGCTACTCAGCGTAGAATCAGCATAATGCTATTTTGTGGCTCCAAAGGAGGAATATTGGTTTACCTAGACTATTAACTCCAGTTATTTGGTCCGTTTTTGATATCTGTAACCTTGATTCCTCAGCAGCATCTAATTATCCACGTGGAAGATATTTCGGTGAAGTCAGAACGAAACTTTTCTGCCTAAGATACACTGGAGCAGTGCCTGCAAGTCCTGTTCATTCTGCAGCTTTCAAAGCTTGCCATAGACAAAGGGCTTTTGAAAAGTATACAGGTGACTCTGCAGACGAAACATAATAAAAATCGTTGCCAGCACAGACGTCCTTTGCCAACTGTAAACGACCAGTATTAACACGTCAGACAGCAGCTCTCCTTGGGCGCCAAAGCAAGAGCTGCAACGCTCGGTCCAGACAAAACAGGCGAGTCGACGATTGAACAGTAAATGCGGAACCCCAACTAAGCTGACCAAAACTAACAAACCCTGAAAACGCGGCCGGCAACGCTCCATCTCGCTTCTTTTCCAACGATGCAACTCGCAGTGCCATAGCGCTCAGCCTTTCCGGAGCTAAGGGCTAAAAACAAAGCCAACCGAGTTTGCCCTTCTCGCATATGCCCGGATGCGCAGCTATGTCCTTTTTCCCACCTATGTTCCGTACCTGCGTCTAGCATTTTGAAAAAGGCACTAATGGGGCGAAAATGAGAAACAACAACGAAGGCAGGAACGTTGGGAGGAAACAGTTCAAATGTGATGCCATGAAAATCTATATTCAGTAACGCCAAGCCTACGCGAGGCTGTACACGATGTTGATAAAGAATGTAATGAGTTGAAGCAGCGTGGACGTGTTAAGATATTACTAAATAGGTGACTTTTGATCAAACAAAGGTTGGAGAATCAGAATTGATGAAGTCTCGGTAAGCGCACGGACTATGGTACATTCGGCCGGTCATTTTCGAGTGTTCCTCAAGCTTTGAATAAAAGAAAAGTTTGCGCTTCTCTAATTATATGATGTAACGTGAACTTCTCTTGTGCTTTTCTAATTTTATGAATGTAACGTCACAGTCACGCGACCTTGTATACTCTCACTGACACTGAAAGGATAATGCCGTGCGATCTTTGACTCTCTCATTGTGAGATGTTACACTATAGCATACACTTGCACTTTTAACTGCATTTAAAGCGTTTGTGTAATCGTATTATTGATAACACATTTGGTTCATTTTTACAGGCAATGCTTAAAGCATGACGATGTTCGATTAGTTCCTTCAGACACGGCGCGGTGAAAATTGAAGAGAACGCACAGAATGAACGTGTGTCAAATTACATTTGAGAATTTCGAAGTGAAATCTAGTGTTCCTTCATTTCGCCCGAAATAAGTTCCAGTACATTTACTGATTGCATATTTTTGAAGAAATTTCGAAAGCGCAGGAGGAACACCTGGTTAGTGCTTCATTGGAGTGCCTGTAACCAAATTATGACGTGCGCGAAGCGAATTTTATGTCGACACCTGCACCATAGCTCATGCTTTTTTTTTATAAGAGCGACGCTTAGTGGGACAGGTGAACATAGTGACTCATCGATGGAGCGCGAAAACTCCCGAGATTTGTCAAGAATATCGCCGACGCCCGCTGGTCCAACCTCGCGGTAGATCTCGGTAGCGACCACTTGATATTGGCCGTACACCTCCCCGCAGTAAGCAGGAAGACCAAGTCGTACACGTGGGTCGACTGGGACCTCCTTCGTAAGACCCGCACAGAACAGCCTCTTCTCGATACCCCACCGAGCCTCGAGACGTGGACGACCCAGCTCAAAGCTGACGTAACCAAGGCAACCAAAACTATCAGTACAGACCTTTTAACCGAAAAGATGGACAGTCGTCTCGCCCACCTACTTGAGGCCAAGCAGTCTCTATTGGCCCGCTGGAAGGGCCAGCGCCTTCATCGGAGGTTACGCAAACGCATATCTCAGCTGAACAAGACAATGATGGATCACTGCCGCACCCTTTCAAAACAGCAGTGGGACGAAATTTGTATTTCGATTGATGGTCAGGTTCGTAATGGCAAAACGTTAAACTTACTCAAACACCTCCTCAATGAAACCAACACCCGCACAAATCAGCGTCATTCGATCGTGCAGATACTTCATCAAACTAAACGGACAGTGTCACCGGAAAATGTTGTCAAGAACCTTGTGGAAAAATATCTCCCGCTTCCCACGGGACCTGTGACCCCTCACCCCGATTACTCTGGCAGCGACAACACCAACTTAGACGCCGACTTTTCTATTCAAGATGTGCGCCGAGCTCTCCATGAGCTCAACGGCCGCTCATCCCGTGGCCCCGACGGAATCACCAACAAGCTCCTACGCAACCTGGACAATCCCTCCGTCACTTACCTCACCGTCACTATCAACGAAATATGGAAAAAGGGTGAGATACCTGATGCCTGGAAACTAGCTCCCACGGGTCTCATACCCAAACCGGGAAAGGCACCGAGCCTAGATCGCTTACGCCCCATATCTCTCACGTCGTGCGTGGGCAAAGTGGCTCAGCACGTCGTCCTCAACAGGATTGATCGATACCTTGAAGATCACGACTGCATACCGCACCACGTGATTGGCTTCCAACCAGGGTTATCCACTCAAGACGCCATGTTACTCCTAAAGAATCGAATTCTAGATGGCGGAAACACTCGGGACACTCGTGCAATACTCGGTCTCAACATAGAAAAGGCCTTCGATACCATAACGCACTCGCCAATCCTGAAAGCGATCGCAGGCCTCGGCCTAGGTCACCGATTTCACTACTTTATCCGCTGTTTTCTCACTCGACGCAGAGCCATCCTCCGTGTAGAAGACCTAGTGTCGGAAGAAGTGGAGCTCGGACAGCGGGGCACTCCTCAGGGATCCGTCCTCTCACCCACGCTCTTCAACCTTGTGATAATCGGGCTTTCCGAACGACTGTCGAAAATCGATGGGCTAACGCACTATCTATGCGGATGTCACCATATGGTGCTCCACAGGGTCGAATGGCTTCATTGAGTCCACGCTGCAAGAGGCCATAGACACCGCCGAGTCCTACCTCGACCACACCGGTCTCAGGTGCTCACCCGCGAAGTCGGAGCTGTTGATATATTTGCCCGAACGCCGGGGTGCCAAGCCCAAAAGGTTTAAACCTCCGGCGGAACGCAATATCACCCTCCATATTAGAGATGGTCGTACTATACCAAGGGTAGACACCATCAAGGTCCTTGGCGAGATCATCGAGTCCCGTGGAACCAACACTCAAACAGTACACAAGCTCAGGACTAAGACTGAGAATGCCATACGACTCGTACGTAGAGTAGCCAACAAGCACCATTGCCCCAAAGAAGACAACCTGCTGCGTCTCGTACACACGTTTGTTTTGTGCAATTTTACCTACTTGCCGCTGTACACAAATGACAACGTGCTGAGTGCGATCAACTCAATGCGCTTATTCGCAAGGTGGTCAAACGAGCCTTTGGCCTCTCTATCATCACTCCGACGTACAAACTCCTCGAGCTTGGCGTACATAACACACTAGAAGAGATCGCCGAAGCTCAGGAACGCGTGCAATTGACCCGACTCACCACCACCAAGGCGGGCCGCCATATTCTGCGCGAGCTCGGCTTCTTCTCCTCGAAGGCCAGGGACCCCCCAGAGTTCACTCTAATTCCCCGTGAAATTCGCGACCTTATCACGATCGCTCCCATTCCACGAAATGTACACCCCGAATACAACAGAGGCAGGCGCCTTGCGCGGGTGACCACCATTCTCAAGCGCATATCATGGAAGCGGACAACGTATCATTTGTGGACGCCGCAGCCTATCACAACAACCGAGCCTTCGCCGCGGTCGCGGTATCATCCATGCAGCAGACTCTTAACTCTGCCACAATCCTCACCCGGAACCCCGAAGTAGCGGAGCAAGTAGCTATAGCTATAGCTATGCTCGGCAGCAAACGGGAATTCATCTACAGCAACTCCAGACCGGCTATCAAAGGCTTCAAACGCGGAGTCATCTCCGACCAGGCATTACGTATTCTGCGCAAAGCGGACCCGAGTGCGCTGAAGCACCACACTGTCATCTGGTTCCCCGCCCATCTCGTCCAGGGGCCGGGTGCCCTATCCAACCTCAACGAGATTGCCCATGGTGCAGTGCGCGCACTTACCGACTGCACCGCAACCGGGCAACCCCATACACGCGTTTGCTTACTGAGTTAGAGACCTGTCGAGATGCACCCATTACGTACATTGACATAACAAAGCACTTTTATTTGGAACGCCGCATTTTTCCACCCCCACATCCGAAACTTAACAGACCGCGGGCATTAACCCTACGCCCATTACAGACTCACACATGCCTAAACCTTGCCACGCTTCACGTTTATGATCCTGATGCATACCCCAGCAACACATGCCCATCATGTGGACACACAGCAACACTTGCACACATGCTCTGGTAGTGTAGATAACTCCTCCTGACTCTACCTCAAACAAGTGGGAGAGGTCTCTCAGGAGCTCACTTCTCGCCTACCAGCAATGGACCGTCCAGCAGGCCCACGAAGTGTCCGCCAGGTACTCCCTGTCGGTCCCTACGTGGGAGACACCTGCTACGCGCTAAGCGCGTCCTGCCGGACGCGCTTAGATTTTTTTATTCCATTTCGTTACGCAAGAGGTTGGGTAAAAGTGCATCGCATTGGATGGTCATTTGTATATAGATGGCTTCCACTGAAGTAAGCGATACAGTCCCGTCGAAGCAGCAACACGTCGCAAAGCGAACTTTCTGATGTCACGTTGCCAGTGTTATCAGTGCATCGCATGCTGGTTCGTTCGTTTTTAATGCACAGAGGCCGTGACCTCCCCGACGTGACGTAGCCGTAATGTGATTAGGCTTCCTTGACGTCACCTAAGCCGCTTAGAATAACATAGAGCTGAAATATCTTGCACGTACTGATTATAACAAGACAGGACGTACAAACACGGATACTAAAAACACGTCAAGACACCTCAAACCCCTACTAACAACTCCTCAGGCTGTGCATGGCTGTAGAAAAGAAGGATGACACGAAATCTTATCCGCGCATGCCCATGCCATACGCGAACCTATGAATATGGCCTACGGAGGGCGGATGGTATCTTGTGACTATGTTCGTACACCCTGTCTTTTTATGATAATGTAAGCCACCATGTTTGAGCCATGAAGTTCGTCCATGACGTCCCGTGCAAGCTATCAATGTGAAAGTGCGATATGGCTCCCCAGGTGCTAAATAAATATAAAAGGTAGAGAGGCCTGGGAAGCCCTGGCTGGTGTGGAGCGAGGACCCTGCTTCTCAGCGAAAAGCATGGTGGAACAAGCCGCAAGGAGGCAACAAATCCTTGATTGCATTTATTTGTGGATGTGTCGACCTCCGTAGGCTAGACCTGTGCGCTGCGGACAAGGAGTAGAGGGCCTCTTTATTTGGGGGAAAATAAACTAGCTACCATAATAAACAACAAAAAGCTAGAGTTCTGAGTGTCAATCTAAGCTCTAACAACAACATGACTTAATACCAATGTTACTCAAGTATCCATAACGACATCATGAAACAGTTTATCATCCTGATCTGCCCCTATATATTGCTACCGGTGCACTTTGTCCTTTATTGAGCTGGTTTTGGTAGAACCACAATTTCCGTGCGTGTCGGACTTGCATTCGCTTGCCTGTTGAATCTGTGGCATGGTTATTAGCATCGGCTTTTCGTTTATTGAAATCCCAGAACTATGTAGTCATCGCCTTTCTCGGCTGCAGCTGTGCGAAGGTATTCACAGGTGCAGAGCACAGAAAAGAGCGCTAGAGACGTCAGACAAAAAGCCATGTTTCTAACTTTTCTATTTCTGCAATAGGTTCAGCAAAATTTAGCCCTGGCAGGGTTTTAATTGTGCTGAATTCAACAGTAGGTACGACTTCTTCTAGTGTTCAAATACTTGGAATAGTAAAGTGTTGTGCGAAAGGGTTCAAATATGTGATATTTTGTATACTCACACAGGCGCTTACTTTTAACGTTCCAAGAAGAGTAACACCGATCCTGTGAATTTAAACTTAATCGAGGTATTGCTAAGTACACATGAGCTCTAGAAACTGCATTTTATCTCAAAGTCCCCTCTCGACTCACAAAAACGAGCTTCGGTGGCGCTCGAACGTCTGTTGCTTCATTAATGTCTAATATTCACTAAGATCTGTGAAACTTTTTTATCACAACAAAAACATGCCAATTTAATTACCAGAGATCCTACATGATCCTTTTTTACCAATGAATTGCTCTGAGGCAGCTTTAGGTTTCACAGCTTTTCCAAAAGAGGGAGTGTATCGGCACGAATTGCAGCACGTTGCATTTCGCGCCAGTTGCCATCGGGCTGCGTCGACGGATGCTGGTCACGCCTCGCGTCAGACTATAGAGTGCTTGCGTTTCGCTAACGTTGCGTCGCTGTGCCCAACGTGTGCGCGCGTCAACGCTACATTGGAGTACATAGGACTTTCATGATGCGCTCCCGGCCGTTTTTCTAGCTCCACATTTACCACATTTGGTGTTACGGGACGTCCATGGATGACAAAATATATGACTGGTGCTAACATGATAATCGGGACACATGTGTCATGTAAGAAAATGACACCATACCACGCTCATAACGTGCTCGCGGCCATTTCGCTAGCTCCACATTTACTAAATTTGGTATCACGTGGCGTGAATAGATGACGAAGGTAAACAACACAGACAAAAATGATAATCATGACACGGAAGTTATGCATGGCATCATTTACCTCCCCCTCGTAACGCTGTGCTGGTCTTAGAGTGACATATCAACATTTCTCACTCGTGCTTCGCATATCATCGATTCCCACTGTGCGTGGGGCCTGCCATTTTTTTAGGGGCAAAGCTCTTCATAACGGCACCTGTTCGTCCCTCGTATTTGTTTTAGTATGTAAGAAGTATAACATTTTGACCTCTAAGGTGGTGCCGGTGACAGATTTCTTCTGTGCGTTGTTGAACAATGAAAAATCGTGTTTAATGTACATGCTAATGGCTGCTAATGGAGAATGAGAGACAGGAGCTTTTGGCTTTTAGTCAACGCGCACGCTGCGATTACCATTAGCGGCCATTGGCATGTACATTGAACACTATCTGACAAGAAAGGGTTGCGGCGTTTTACTCGCTGGGTGTAACCTCCTTAGTTTTAAAAAGGTTTAGCGAGCGTTGGGCCGCAGTGCCATGAATACAGTGAACTAGTATATACCATGAACTCGAACTGGTTAAAGGTGGGAAGTGGACCCGAAGCGCAAGCCGTAAGAAAGTGTGCGTGTGCCACATCTCGTTTAGTCCTTGGAATGTCCGCTGGATGGCGGTGCTTCTATATGGGGAATATATGATGAAAAGATGCGAGATGGTGGTACTTCGAGTGTCGAATAGATGGACGAACGGACACACAGACAGATGCATGGATGGACGCATGAACGGACGCAGGGGCGGATGCATGGACGAACGCGGGGATGGACGCACGAACAGACGCACGCACGGACGGGCGGTTGGACGCATGGACGGTCACACAGACGGACGCATGGACGGACGGAAGCAAGAACGAATGAACGGACGAATGCTTCGCCCCACTCTCCATCATTCACTCCGTGGTTATGCTAACTTTTTTTTGCTTTAGCCTACTTGTGCCATTGGGTAATTCACACGGATGTATGAAATAATTTCTTTCCTTGCTGTACGAATTCTTCACGAGGTACCACCTGCTTTCTGTCTAGACTCATTAGTGTGCAGCTACACGAGAGAGTAACTTCATGCTTTTCCCACCTTTTGGATTGGACAAAATGACACCTTCTCTATTTTGAGGCCTCTGTCATGCTCACAAACACACCACGTAGAACCCTGGCTGTATCCGTTTATTTTTTGAACCCACACGCACATCAAAAAACTGTTTCTCTCGCTCTCGCTTTGCGCTTAACAAGAGCGTAAGCCACCACTCTCTACAGGACTACGACAGAAACACGCATGATTTAGCAGCTGCACTCTTTCCAGACCTTCGTAAACCCAGAAACCTCAAAACTATTTTCTTTCTCTGAGTTTGTTATCCTAGACCACATGCTCTGGCGTTGCGCCTCGTTGCGGGGCACGGGCCAATTCAATGAAGAAAAGTGGTTATCCGCTATCAAGAACCCCTATGTTAAAGATCAACTGTCAGCTGTCCAGAGGTCCCACGATGCGGCGGATGGGTTCGCCCTGACTGTCCCAACGTCGTAGTGGCCCACTGCTCGTTGAGTCATGCACCTCGGGACTTCAAATAGAATTGGCATCCATCCATTCATCCGAGTTTTAGTTGCGAAGTAGCTCTTTGACTAGCCTATGTAACGCTGTCCCTCTGTGCGACCGAGCCACGCGCCGCAGGAGTTGGCGTGGTGCCAAGCAGCTTAGGCCGCTTGCCGCTCGTCGACGTCACGCTCTACTCGCGGTGCGTGCTGACGTCCCTTTCTCCCTCGCCTGTCGTACTCTCGCCGCGGCGTCCACAGCTGCCACCTGGTCTCTTCGCCCACAACACCTGCCGCGACCACTGATCGCTACACCACCGACTCCTCGGTTCACGCGCAATAAAACTGACGTGCGCATGACGTACGCATTGAAACATATTGTTACGGGGAAGATTTATTCTCCGAGAGCTGGTCCTGCTAACGGCTTAGAGAGCGCACAGTCATGCAGGCCAAGGGGAGAAGCTCGAGAGTCCAACCCACAAACACGACGTTGTCGTGTTCTTCATTTGGGTGCCAATTCAGCTGTGTCGGGGCGACAGTTCCATACACGTATCATCACCCCGGTCTCAGTGCCTGTTAAATGAGCGAGTCGGCGTTGTAGGGCTTGAGACGAGAAACGTGGACTACTTCCGTTCTGGGTGCAGCAGCTGATGAGTTTGTGGTAGCGGCAATCTCGTAGGTCACAGGTGTGATCTGACGAATGACTCGGTAGGGCCCAGTGTATCGCGATAGTAGTTTCTCGCAGAGGCCAACACGTCGAGATGGGAGCCACAGGAGAACAAGAGATCCCGCAGAAAAAACGGCATCTCTATGCCAAACGGTCACCACATACCGCGATTCTTTGCCAACATGCTTCACACCCGCCGCCAGGCCTTTGACTCCTCCCTGGTGCCTGACTCAGGCTAATATCAGGCTAACTATACCTGGCATCAAGAAAAAAGCAGATATGTCGTCACCTGCTCTTAGACAGCTTGCTCTGCTCTTGTTATACGAGACGTATCAAGGCTGTATACACGTATACACTGACGGCTCTGTTTTACAGAAGAGTTCAACGGCATGATTTGTTATACCGATAATAGACACGACAAAAAAATTCAAGACCTCCCACCTTACGACATCAACGGGAGCAGAGCTCACAGCTCTTCGTGCCGCATTGCAATTTATCAGCCATCAACAGCCACAAAAATGGACAATTTTCAGTGACTCAAAGGCGGCACTGCAATCCCTTCCATCCCCTTTACGCCACGGCCCGTACGAACAGCTGGTATTTGAGATTGCAGAAAAGACTCACCAATTCATTGAGGAAGGACATGAAATAGCCTTTCATTGGCTGCCAAGTCATTGTGGAATAATTGGCAATGAACGGGCCGATCGAGCTGCCCGTTCTGCCCATACTGAAAGCGATGAAATATCAATTCCGCTTTCCAGAACTGACGCTGCACGGAAACTCCGCATGCTTGCTCGCAAGCACACCACGTCTCAATATAACGAGTCACATTTCTTCCATGCACGGTTAGGTACTTTAGACCCAACTCTCAGTCTTCGAATTCCTCCGGAATTACGCCGACGAGACGCTACTATGCTGTGCAGATTATGGTTGGGCGTCGCATTTACCAATACGTACGCGTTCCGCATAGGAATGGCTGACACTGCTGCCTGCGACCATTGTGGCAGTGATGAAACGACTTGGCACATTCTGTGTGAATGCCCACAATACTGCTCGCAGAGACAGTCACTCTGCAATGCACTAGATGAACTGGACAACCAGCCTCTTTCGGAAGAAAGACTCCTGCGCTGCCGACAGGACTTTATGTCGCAGAAGAAGGTTTTGAAGGCGCTCATGCGCTTCTTGCGTTCAACCGGCCTGTCCAAACGACTGTGATTGGAACTCCCTGAATGTGTGTGCATGTGTTTTTTTCTAATTGATTTTATATCTCTTTATAGCTATCCTCTTTCCGACCCTTTTCCCCACCCCCGTAGAGGGTAGCAAACCAGTTCGTCTAGGTTAACCTCCCTGTCTCTTCCTTTTAATTATTTCTCTCTCTCTCTCTCTCTCTCTTATGCCAGCATAAGCGCTTCGTCCCACCTGTAGTGCTTGCTGATGCGCTCGAATAATGCGAGCCATTCTTCGACGTCCGTGCTCTCCGTCCCAGAAAACGTGCCAGGGTCGAGAAGATGGGGGTGGGGGGGGGGGAATCACAGGTGATGGAGCCGGCGCGGATGGCGAGGCCTGAGTGCCGGTTTCAGGCATCGTGGCTGGACAAAGCTGGCGTCCACTGCGGAGTTCCAGAGCCGGGTTGTGTGAATACCCCGCACCTTCCACCAAAAGATGTTACGGGGAAGATTTATTCCCCGAGAGCTGGTCTTGCTAACGGATTAGAGAGCGCACAGTCACGCAGGCCAAAGGGAGAAGCTCGAGAGTCCAACCCACAACAACCACGTTGTCGTCTTCTTCATTTGGGTGCCAATTCAGCTGTGTCGGGGCGACAGTTCGATACACGTATCAATATCTCTACGTGTCACCTAGAAGACTTACGACAGCCATCGCTTCAAACGAATCTTCCGGTGCTCACCGCAGCACCCGCGTGAGCGCCGTTCAGCCAGTGACGCCACCTGTGCGCAAAGCTGTAGCTTCGCATCCCATCAGGGCTCCTTTAGGCAGATGGTCTAATTTTTTTTAAAGACGATACTCTTTCTCGGAGACCTTCGACGCAAAGATTTTGGTCTGTCTGTCTGTCTGTCTGTCTGTCTGTCTGTCTGTCTGTCTGTCTGTCTGTCTGTCTGTCTTTCTGTCTGTCTGTCTGTCTGTCTGTCTGTCTGTCTGTCTGTCTGTCTGTCCACTCTTATCGGTACCGAGTACTAGAAACGGCCTACCCCATCCACACGCCCACCAATGTTGCACAAGACTGAGCACTCATACTTGTGCAATTGTCAATTAAAAAGCAATTATTGCGCATGTCTGTGGCACCATAACAACACATATGTAATCTGCATGTGCGTCTTTTACTAGAAAAGGCGTACATAAGTAATTTCAAAGACCGTAGTGCGTATCACGCTGTGCTGACCATGCAACACTTGCATGAAAAGGCGAGTGTTTCCAAAGCTTTGCTAAGACGAGATGAGATAGATGGTGGTGCCACCAACGAGTCGCCTTGCATTCTACACCTTATCATCTATAAGACGGGTGTGCACACCGGTCTCAGAGCCACGCGATTCGTTTTCCAAGAAAACTGCCAGATGGCACTCATGTCTCACGTGTGACGTGACTTGATGAGCTCTTTCGCCTCCGCTGCACGTTCAAGGCAGTCTAACGCAGCGTCTTCAGAATACCATCCACCAATTTTCTCGCGCCTAAAATCAAATAAATGCTTTGTTAACTCTTTCCACACGCAAGACTATCGTCTTTCGACGACATTTGCAGAATAACATGCACATATGGGGCCAATTTTTTTAATAGTAACATCTCGGTTTCAATGTCCCAAAATCACGATAAAATTATCAGAGATGTCATAGTAGAGGGCTCCGAATTTTAGAACATCTTGTAATCTTTAACATCCATTGGCATCACACACGGCACCTCTACTATTTCGTCCCCACAAAAATGTGACCACCGCCGCTGGCATCGCGCCCGGGACCTTTTGTGAAGGTACCTTTGGTTCGCTATATAAGGAGTGTTTAAAACACACTGTAGCATTTAAAAACACATACCACACGGGTAAATAACTGGGAAATTGCTCCTAGCTGCTACGTGCGTACGTGCCCAACACATCTGGTGCCACCGCAAGTTAGCACTTTTGTGGCATGTCGGAGTAGTTTAAGTTTGCGCATGTTTTTCCTTGAAACGGGTGTCAGAATCAAACCAAGCAAAGAGTGTTTAGAATAATTTGTGAATGCTTTAGAGCGCTATTTGGACCCTACAATGGGAGAGCCCTAAGCTGTCCCGGCTTCCGATTCAAGAAGCTTCATTTTGCTAACGTTATTTTCTGTCACCGCAGCTATTATGAGATGATCACGACCGCCATTTTGGTGGCATACGTCTCCGCTGCCGTCTAAATTATCACGCGAAATAAAAAAATATGAGGGACCGTTAAGCTTCGCCTTCAAGAGTAGTCGAACTTGATAGCGAATTCTTGCCCCTAACGCGTACTTCAAAATGCATCTGCAATGCACTACACGAACTGCACAACCAGAATCTTTTGGAAGAAAGAGTCCTGTATTACCAACAGAACTTTATGTCACAGAAGAAGGCTGTGAAGGTGCATTTGCACTTGGGTGATTCCACGACAGATCGACACGGGTCCAAAAGTTGATATTTCAGATTTTATTGAGTATCTTATGTTTCGTGCACCTCTCACCAGGTAGCCCGAAAGTCAACTTCGTTTTATGATTAACGGCATAACTTACGAGAAAATAAATATCATACTTCACCAACACGGAGACGCCAATTTCGTCACCTGTCATTTTCGAAAATTGCAGATAATATAAAAAGACAAATATTTTTGTTTCAAGTGTAGTGGAGCGCACGCACACATCCATTCGCACTGTGGATACTTGCGCACAAGTATCCACAGTGCGAATGCAAAACTGAAGTATAGTACGTTAAAATGACTTTCACGTTTTTGTCGATAAAATTATGGGAGGCGTAATCTTTGTCCCTACTTTGAATCATATGATCTAAAGCCTTGCCTCCGAGATGCGGCGCACAGCAATTCATTTGTAGAGCAGACGATGGATGACAACTTGTCCTAAAGCGTGTTCTTCAGTCTAATGCAGCAGTCTTCGTGCCCCAAATGATAAAAATTTGTTATGAATTGTTTATGAACTCATTCAACATTCAGTTCTCTTACCCAACTTGTTGCAAACACATGGCCGTCCCAGCAGCTCCATCTGTGTGTCAGTAATGGAGAGGCACCACATATTAGAAGTCTCAGGGCTCTACGTATAAGAGTGAATTCAGATACTGTAGAATACCGTGTTCAAAATAGTTACTCCTATCTGCTAAAACAGCCTTTCTTCACCGAATTCGGTCACGTTTACTCGCGTTTGAAGCTTATTGCCGCTTTTCCGTTCCGATTTCTAGATTTCTCAACTTATCAGCGCATTCTCGAAAAGCTCTGATTTGTACCACAAATATTGTCACTAAAAACAAAATAATGCAACATGTTTTTCTATATTACTGTATGCTGGCCTTCGGTTGTATATTTACGAGATTTTAAGAAAAATCGAAGATGGTGTTTTTTTTATTATTCAAATTGCAGTGGAGTACACTTTTGCCAATATGAGAACTTTGAGGCAATATATAAAAATATACATTTGCCCTACGGCAGCAATAATTTATGTACCTAATGAACACACTATCTCCTTGAAAGGTGTCAAGTTTGAAAACGCTGCTTGCATTATTTTTGGAGAAAAAAAATTGGGGAATACAAAACCTACTTTAAACTGTCGCAAACTTGAACATTTTTAAAAGATATTTTCTTAATGTCTACAAACTTGAAACCATAAGAATTCATTCTTCAATAGACATGCATTTCAGGTAAAAAAATATCATCCTTGAAACAAAAATATTTGTCTTTTTATAGCATCTGCAATTTTCGAAAATGACAGGTGACGAAATTGGTGCCTCCGTGTTGGTGAAGTTTGATTTTTTTTCGCGTAAGTTATGCCGTTAATCATAAAACAAAGTTGACTTTCGTGCTACCTGGTGAGAGGGGCACGAAATATAAAATGTTTACATTTGGACCCGTGTCGATCTCTCGTGGAATCACCCTTCTTTTTTTTTTTCCTTTACGTCACTGCGTAGATGCTAACTAACGCCACGAGTAACTTGTTTAGGCCACATAATTTGCCACTCTGGACGGATTCTCAGCGCCACGCCGGCTATATCGTGTTCCTCACGTACACGAGTAATGCTCCAATACGGCGCCATGGAGCGTCAACGCGCTCATGGTGGGCCTAGTTCGCAAAGAAATGGCCCGTGCGTAGCACCTGGTGCATAATTTGGCGCATGCTATCTGACCTGACGAGCCCCGCCGCGGTGGTCTAGTGGCTAAGGTACTCGGCTGCTGACCCGCAGGGCGCGGGTTCGAATCGCGGCTGCGGCGGCTGCATTTCCGATGGAGGCGGAAATGTTGTAGGCCCGTGTGCTCAGATTTGGGTGCACGTTAAAGAACCCCAGGTGGTCTAAATTCCCGGAGCCCTCCACTACGGCGTCTCTCATAATCATATAGTGGTTTTGGGACGTTAAACCCCACATATCAATCAATCAAATCTGACCTGACAACGCACATATTTATCCATGCCACATCTGTAGAGGGCTCACAGATAGTATCAATATTTTTCTTGGATTTGACATGCCAAGGACCACGACGTCATTAGAGGCTCACCGTAGCAGAGGGCCAAGAAATTGCGACCATTTGGCATTTTTCAACCTGCGCTGTACTTTAGCGTGCGCTATCATTTCAAAGTACACGCGCCTCTGGCACTTCATCATCGTCGACACGGGACCGCCGCAGCCGGGATCGAACCCATAACCTTTGGGTCTGCAGCCCAGAACCTTCAACACTATCACCGTGGTGGACATGTGCTCTTAAAAATTGGTGTACGCAGGGATTTTCCTTCGAAAGGGCAAATTTTCATCTCCGCCCACTCCCTTACCTTCTCCGCCCCTGCTGGCCGAAACCAAAGTACAACGCGCTTCCCGTTGGATAAAAAACTTCGAAAACAAATCGGTGACATGTTTCTCAGATTATCTTCTGGGTTTCCTATTGGAGCGTAAAGATGTGATTAAGAAAGATTTTGACAGCGCTAGAAAATCGAACACTTAGGTAGACGCAAAGACACAAAATTGTTGTCACTTCAGCATAGCCAGTTGTCGAGTGAGAATTCGGACGCCGGAGTAAACCTGTCACCCAGTCTTGGAGCTACAAATGGCTTGGCTGGTAATAATCTCTGAAAAGTTACATTTAAATTGTCGTAATCGCCGTCAATTGAACGCCTCTGGGCATTGCAAGCAAATACTGTAATAATGGCTTCCAAATTAATGGTAAGGCATGTTATAGGGCTGCTAATGTATATATGGGGCTCTATCTGAGTGTCTTCTTGGGTGTTCTGCCTTTTAGCACTGTTAAGATCTTCCATAAGCATGAACAAACTTGGGCATGCATCCGTCTTAGTTAAGTGGCCAAATGAGATAAAAACGTTCCTAAGATAACGTGTACCCAGCAAAAACAGAACCGCCCTAATTGGAGAAACATGAAACACGTCTTTGTTCTGCAGTGGGCTTTGTCGAGGCTGATGATTAAGACAGCATTGGTGACCCGTAATGTGTCTAAACAAAGACTTTCCCACGATGCAATAGCGTAGCGTTTCGTGCGCGGGCCGGGCCGTCTCCATGCGTGAAGTCCAAGCCAGGGCCCGCCGATGCACCGATACGACCGGACAAGAATAAACTGCATATCGATCTCTGGCCTGTTTTCGCATGGCCGATCAATTCTTTCCTTTTAGGCTCGCCAAAGGGCACTGTAGGTGGGGAAACAGAGTATAGCCGGACACTTGACCGAGACGAATCGGCCACTCCTCTGGTGAATTATGTCGCTCATAACCCCTGGTGTCTCAGACCCCCGGCTACGTTAGGCTAGCTATATATACAAGAGGCACTATTGACTTACGAGGGACGGCGAGACAGAAAAGTGTCGTTAGCGCTGGCAGTGCTAAAGGGGATGTTGGTATCGCCGTTTCTACACGAATGTAATTAAGTTCAGTGACGGGCAATGGCGTCGACAGCACAGACGATCGCAGATATTCTGGAGAGAGAATAAAATAAGAGAAAGGCAGGGAAGCCAGTCAAAATTGTAGCAGCTGGCTTGCTACCTAAGAGGACGGAGAAACGGAAAGAAAGAATTGAAGGAAATCGGAGAAAATTAAAGCTGGACGTGTGATGAAAATGATAAAAGAACGGTGCCGAGCATGGGAATTGTAGCCTACACACATGGGCAGTTACACAATAAACTGTTTCACAAGAAGTTCAGTGGTGGGAGTTTGAAATGGCGCTTCAAAATATGGATTCTACAGCAGTGGCAATAAATACTATGACTACAAAACTCGCACGGAATTTGAAAGACAGACGTTGCACTGGAGCTCAAAATTCTCTTTAAATAGAATTTAGTGCTGCTTTACTGGTCTTTTATGCGTATCTTTTTTGGAATATGGTATCTGTAGAAAATTTCTATTTTGCACAAAGGTAGTTACCAATGCTTTGCAAAAGTGGAACTCAAAATTTGGGCGTACAATAAAAACTTCATTTGCCAGGGTTTTTTTTACGTTTTTAATGGCATGAAAATTGTCACTTACAAAGATATACTTTCACTAAAACACCAACGCACCTCGGGATAATGGTATTTGTTCCACTTATGTAAATACCCTGATTTCACATCTGTAAGAAGTTTTATTTGCTCTTGCCTGATAGTTTCCGAGAAAAGTGTACACCAAGTCTGAAAGTGTTTTCTAGAGAAAAACGCAGAGATTACTTATCGGCACACCCACATTTTCTGTCGTCATATCAAACAAAAAACCAAATATTATTTTTAAAACCACGAATGCTGAAGTCTGATAATTTTCTGAAATGTGAGCAAATTTTATACTAGATGAATGCAAACTCTCAAAATGAATTTTTTCCCAAACGAATTCTCATCTCACCTTAACTCATTTCGGGTGCTAGAGTAGTTCTTGTCGCATTGTAGCACTCACTCTTCCGACAGGGGTCCTTCGTCTAGTTGGGCCTACACAGCAGCTGGCGGCAGTGTGCGGGCGCTATAGCGAAGGCAGTAACTAAAGCGTGCTCTTATTCGCTGCCCTAATAAACTTCCTTTTCTAGTTCAAGAGTAATCGAATTTCCGCATGATTCGTGGTCTCTCTTGAACTTATTATTTGTCTGCTTTTTCTTGTGTTTTAACTTCATTTGGCATGGGAAACATGTTGTAGAGTTTTTTTTTTTTTAAGTCAGTATTTTCACTTTTTAAGTAACCGTTCCTGTGCCTATTTCATTGTACCCGATGCCCCAGCGAGGAACCATGGCGATTGAACACGAATATGAGAAATTTTCTAGTTGAATGAAGTCAATTATTTGTCTTTATCTGATAAGCAATTAGGAGGACGATTGCACTGCTGTCTGCGCCAATTTAATTATTTACATAAATAAAATAAAAATTTATTTTTCTTCCCTGTAGTTGGTCCAGGTCGGCAAGCATTTTTTCATTATTTCCATTTAAGTAAAACACTTATTAGGTCTATATTTACGACGCTGGAGGTCTCAAGCGCTGTTTGGCCTGCCTATTCCAGGCTCATAAATGGAGCTTTCTAGTGCCTGAAAATCGGGCCTCTGCTCATAATCATTAAGACAAGTGCTACCCGTTTTCTTTCTTTTTATCTGAGAACAACGAAAAGAAATGCTATGTGCGTATCACACGAAGATATAAACGGGATGTAACGAAAATACTGCTGTTATTACAACAGAGCAAAGCGAACGTAACTGTACCCAAGCCACCACTGGGCTAAGCGCGTGGCCAGTATCAGGTGCCATTAGGCCAACACTGTCCAATGTTTGCCGACTGTTACTGTACATTAGGTTGCACTGGTAATGAGTGAAAGGGTGGTTGATTTCAATCAGAAGTTATCACACACACCATAAACTGCCGCACAGTCAAAAGTGATGCGCAGGATGATATCGCATCTAAAAAGTTGCCCCGCTGCTGCCCGCGCTAATGATGATTAACTCCTGCGCGTATAACGTGTAATTCTGGAGCACGCAGACAGGCTAACGACCGAGCTGCAGTGCAATTTTCATTTTGTTACCTAATGAATGATTAAGAAATGTGACCTATATATAAATGCCAAAAACAGTACACGATAAACCACGGTAACGCTAGACGCACTATTCTGAGCCAAAACGTTCGCCCTGTAAAGATATCCAGTAAACGACAGTAGCCCGCTTGCCACACACACGTGCGAACATGAGAGGAGGATTACGTTAGGTTTTTCGCTGCACTTCTGAAATTACTGTACTTTTCTCACCGCGTCTGTCAGATAACACGCACCGCATAATCTTTAGGCATACTTTTTACGTACTCAAAGCAGTATAAGTGCATTTAAGCCTTTTGACATATGTTTGTCTTCCGGTGAGTATATAGAAAATATTTGTATTGATGGAATGCGCATTGTTCGAACGGCAATATCTGAAGTCGCACATTCAGTGATGTATATTACGATACACTAGCCATCGCAAAAACTTCAGGTCTTGCATCAGCAACTCTAACCTCAGATAATGTCTACTTTGTACCTAACAGTTGTCTGAAAGTCTATAACACTATCGCGTTAAACATTACGCACAAAATATTGCTTGTCAGAGAACATGATAATGAAAGCTGCGGCGGGTAGCTTGTGCTTGGCGATACGAGCTTTGGGAGTTTGATGTAAGTTGGTGGATGCAAGCTACAACTGCAAAAAAAAATTGTGTCAAAGAGCGAGAAAAGAAACATGCTGACGTATTCATCCCATCAAGTCACTTATCACACAACAAGACGACACCATCAAATGACATCGTAGATCAGTCTGACTTGCGCTCGTTCCCGGAGGCTTTGCAAACACCTAGTGACGTTTGGTAAGCTTTACTGGAGTGCACGCATCACCCACGCTTCACTCAACTCCTCCGCAGCAAGATAAAGAGAAGGCAACACTCAAGCTGTCACTGCACAGTTCTCTCTGAGCTGCTACCTGTGTTATGTGATCATTTACGAGGAGTAAACGTCAAGATATATAGTCTGAGTAAGGAACAGCGAGTTACGCTGGTGTACGTCAAGCTTGTCTGGTCTGCGCACTAATCTTCTAGCCACGTCCACAACGTACCCACTTGTCTGGCTCACGAGGCAAACGTTGTCGAGATGCTTCGCAGCTGCCAGTCCTCTGTTCCTTACTTCGTGCAGGAACTCCTTTGAGGGCCATTCGCGCAATGGCGTCTCATCCGCCTTTAGCCATATAAGTGAAATGCAAACCATTACGCAATTTTGTTGTCAAGACACTTCGAAAATGCTGTTTTTATCTATCTATCTGTCTATCTATCTATCTATCTATCTATCTACCTACCTATCTATCTATCTATCTATCTATCTATATATATATATATATATATATATATATATATATATATATATATATATATATATATATATATATATCTGTCTGTCTGTGTTTTGTTTGTTGTTTGTTTTTTCAGGACGCGGTAGCATGTATCGTCACAAATAAGAATAGCTTGTTTTGTTTTTTGGTGAAAATTGCCGTCTCTGCCTAAATTATTCCTGTTTACGTGCGTGCCCCTGGCGTATAATAAGACGACCGTCCATCACGGACTCGTTTGAGTATTTTCATGAGGTCCGGAGAGCGCGGATGTCCACGCTGTTGTGGTATATATATATAACAAAATTAACATAACGAGTGTCCGCGATTTTTACCGGCCCGCAGGTAAAATGAATCCTCGGTATGCTTGTGGACGTTGAAGAAAATGGGCAGCCGATTACAAATACAATTATTTCGTTTGAAATGTAACCAATAGTCTTGATAGATTACAGCTTAAAAAGTAACCGAGCAAGTATAGGAATGTGATGGATTACTTTCAAGTTACCTAACTTCAAAATTTTATTTCTATAATACACTAACACACATTCATTCAAACTGCCATAAACTAGTGTGGCTTGCATAGCAGGGAAAAGGCTGGAGGTTAGAGTAAAAGGCCGGGAGGCTTACTCTGGCTTTTCATATAATTACGCTGTTAGCTTTCAGGATGAGCTGTTTTTTAAAGTCATTGTTGCCGATTCTTTCTCGTCGCCTCACCCCGCCGCGGTGGTGGTACTCGGCTGCTGACCCGCAGATCGCGGGAACGAATCCTGGTGGCGGTATTTTCGACGGAGGCGAAAATACTGTAAGGCCGTAAGCTCAGATTTGGCTGCACGACAAAGAACCCCAGGTGGTCGAAATTTCCAGACCCCTCCACTGCGGCGTCTTTCATAGTCATAAGGCGGTTTTGGGACGTTAAACCCCACATATCAATCAAATCGATTTCTCGTCACCTCTTTATGAGGTCAGCTGCTACTCTCAGTTCTGTCATTGTGCATGCGCGGGAGAGAAGGTCGGTACTATGACGTCAGAACACATTACGCTCCAGCTCAAGAACTGGCATCTGCGGACGGCATTTACTAACTCAGATACAAAGTGCACTTTATAGACTTAGCGGCTCTAAGTATGCTTAGCACATGCAAGAATAGAGAGCGCTTACTGGAAGCAAGTTTAAAGTTCCATCAGGCATATGACCGCAGTCAAACTTTTGAGCAGGATATCTCGGAGCCCATACATGCTGTAAGAATCCTTCAACTTGCAACTGTGTAGAAACGTGACTGCCTCAAACTTTTAAATAAATGTAGGCCCGCTTCCTGCAGTCTCTGGAAAATTTATTAGTCGGGCCTCTGACAGCAGTAATTGTTGCCCCACTTTGTGTCCCCCTGGATAAAATAACTGATTATTTTCAAAACTATTTGCAAAATATATACAAAAATTATTTTCACGCTCTTCCTAGTATTGAACTTTTACAGTCCACATCGTTTAACTTTGAAAACCCGGTACATAGGTGTCACTAGAGAGACAAGTTAACTCTCTTTGATGATCATTGTATTCTTTTGAGAGGATCCAGAAACCCATGTGTCTCAATAGGTAGTGTTAACAAGTCTCCTCAACACATATTTTACGTGGCAAATCTAGACTAACACTCTTGCTTGTAATCTCAGAGGAAGGAACACAGAAGAGAGATGAAAAGGGCAGGGATGTGTTAACCGCTTCAGCATAACTAGCAAGCTGTCCTGCACGGGGAAAATGAATGGAAGAGCTCGAAAGAAGAGTAATGAAAGAGGGAAAGGAAAAGAGAGGACGAGCTCACATGTCACAATCGGACTCTCTTGTACAGTTTACGGCCCCATTGTCAGTCAAATGTCACTCGTGAAATTCTGTCGTCCTCAGAAATTTCAAATATACCAGTGTTGCTTTGATTCTCCATAACATTTCAGTGTGATATTCGACGATAGTTGTCAGAGACGTGTGTATGTGCTCAAGGCAAGCGATAGCGATTTCGAGTGGTTCCCTCTGATCATTGCAGCGAGGACTGTAGCTCTAGATGTATACTGCGGTCTCCTCGGCATCACTGAAATCACAAAAAGCGTTGTTGACCATCGTTAGGCGAAACGAAAATGACTTAGTGAAGGTTCATTACCGGCATACTATAGTGGGCCCCCTTCAGCGTAGCCCAGTGTCCGGTAATGTTCCGGTGCCAGATAACGCGCTGCAAGGAGTGCACTACAGACGTTGGTCTGTAAACAGTACGGAGCCACTACGTGCAAGGAAATTGCTGACAGCGTGTGTTACGGTAAGCTTTGTTGATGGCCTGCTTGTAGAACACCTGCAGTGAAGCTCCCTAATGGCAGCAGCTTAGAACTCTATGCGCTTGCTGCCAACGCCCTCGAGCCTGTTTAGCAACGACGCAAAACCCGTTGCAGATCGAAGCCATAGCAAGCGTGCCCCACGGGGATGCAGAGCCGCTTCCTGGGATAATTGGCGGTCGGAAGCCGGAAGACGCGTCAACGCTTGTTACGGGGTAAACAAGTCATGCGGATAAACAAGGCCACCCGTGTGCCGGTACCAAAACGCAAATAACAAACGAAAAAGCAGAAATTGGATAGAGTGGTCAAGATCGGAGCTAACGAAGACCACAAAAGGGTATACGCATGTGCCAATAATCGGGTGCGCGTAGCCTTTGTCAAGTTTGTATTCAACTAAGTAGTGCTTATACTTGCACACCTGTTTACCTTTTCTTTAACGCGGATTTACAGAGACGTGACTCTTTAGGAAAAGCAGAACCTACACTCCACTCGTTTGTTTCTCACTCTGTCCAAAAAAAAAAAACTATTCAAAGGCGTACAGGAAGCGTCTCCAGGAATTTGTGCATCGACGAGTCTCGGAACAGAAATGCCAAATTTTTTTCAAGTTGAAAATAATAATGAGACGTGAATCGTTAACGTTCATTTCATGATTTGTAGTTCCTTATTTTTGTCGCCACCGTCGTTCTTTTTGCGTTTAAAGCACGCACATATGTTAGGCGCATCGGTGTTCTCGCTCCATTCTCCTCACAGTGTGGCATATGGTGCAGGTATTCAGACCCACAATTCCATGTCTAGCCGCAGCGTGCCAATCGGATATTGTTGAACGAAATAACTTGCGTAAAGCGATACGAAGCCAAGGTGCAACTCTCGTGAGGTACTGTTTACCGAGAAGCGCACACAACACACAGCGCATATCGCGAGTAGCGCAGGCTATACACCGTGACTCCTGGGATCATGAAAACTGTTAAGTACGGCCAGAACAGTGGCAGCATTGCGTCTACGAATTATATGCTTAAGCATTCACTCCTCTGAAAGCCGTGTTAACAAGAACAAAACTGCGAAAAACAGAACTTCTCGTGGGGAATGAACTCGGGGCCAATTTTACGTTTGAATAAGTCTCTACGCTCGGTATGGAAAATATCGCTTGCCAAAAGTGCCGTGGAAAGCTGTGAAGAGAGAAGGAGAGAGAAATATTTGAATGAACAGCTGGAGACGTTTGCGTGGCTTTTCGCAGGACATGCAAGTCCGGGTAGTGAGCGTTGATCATGAAATCGTTTCTTTTCTATCTACTTTTTTATACATATATCTATTATTATGTATATTTATGTGCATCTTTTCTTCGTTGGGTGAGGAGACATGTCCAGGTGTTTTGTTTAGACGATAGCTTTTGTATTATGCTATGTCAATTTTTGTTATTTTTGCTTGTTCTTCTGGTATCCAGTTGTAAAGATGTGGACCGCATCTGGAAATTCTGAAAGTATGCATACTTGTAAGAATCATGTCTCACGTCAACAATGCTTTCGTCTATCGGTTTTGGTTTTAGTTTCACCAGAATAGAAGCGTAGCACAGGAGAAGACCACGACAGAGCGAACGCGTGTACCATCGTCTTTTCATCATGAGTTTATTTCAGTGCACTGTATTATCAGCTATTATCACACAACAGACCCCAACCCGCTCCCTTCTGTGTCTTGGTTTGTAGCTTGACATTTTTTTTTATTATCGGCTATTTTCTTACTAAGTGTTCTTACTAAGTGTTCTTAATAAACGCTTTCAATTTTCTACGAATTTCTTATACTTTTACTCGTGGGAAAAGTCAACGCGCATTCTGTTCCGCTCAACCATAAAACCACCTCAGACGTGGCGCTATGGTTGAGCACCGATTCCAACGTGGTTGGTATACGGGGTTCGATAACCAGTGCGGACTCGAAACTCTCCCGTTTCTCTTTTCGCATGGGTAGAGAAATAAGCCGAGCTGGAGCTCGGTTGTCTCAGGGTGCTAATCTCCAAAGGTAGCCCCATAAGGTTCTGTGACGACCCCTGGCCTTATCACACCGCAGCGTTGGTGAAATAGTTGAGCATCCGCCGCTTGTGTGTAATAAGGCGCAGAATGGCTGACGCCGAGTATACCTGTTGGTGAAGTACGCACAAGCGCGCGTCCGGCCTGGTCCTCGACAGTAAGAAGTTTATAGTCGCTTGGGAGGGCAGCCACTTTGTTGGAAATCGGCAGCATGGGACCACAAGATCTAAAAACAAGGTCAACCTTATCAACCCACGCCCTCAGCGTTTGAAGCTGTGCGGTCCTTAACACTTATCAGCGGGTGTATGAACGCTCATTCGTCTTATCTGCCTTTCCCCATATCGAAGTGCTCGATGAAGCCGGACACAACCAGGTTTAATATTGCCGCACTGCTGTGTTTATTTTTCTCATCACTAGCGCAGCAGTGAAGTTTCAACCCACTATTTCAGTGCTTGCCATCACCGAACCAATGCCTGCCATCCATCGGAAACGAATATTAGCACGAAAAAACAGGCACGGGAAAGAAAATACAAACAACAGCGCTGAGTTTGTCACAGAGCCGGGTCACAGACTTACTATGTCAGTCTCTTACCGATGTGTCAACGTTCTCTGCCCTCTGTATCATTGTCGAATGATCTAGACCATGAGAAGTATTTCTGGAGGAATCATACAAAATCAAGATGGGAGCCGACAGATGGAAACAGCAAATCATAGGAACATCTAGGTGGTATATATATCTCCCAACGTGCTACAACGTCACTATATATGTACGCCCGTGAACAGAAGTAAAAGAACCAATGACGTCATTATAACTGAGGCGTCTGCGCTGTTTCGTCGCCATCTGTCTGCTGTCAAGAGCACTTATCTGAAAATTTATCTGACACATTCCGTCGAAGTAATGCTCCCAACACCCATTTTTCAAAGAAATGCTTTCGACAGCAGACGGCTCCCGAAGACAGCGCAGAGCAGCGAGATCGGCTCCCGCTTTCGGGGTTCATATTGGCCTCGAGGATGTACCGTGGCGCCACCTACTTGATGACGTCACTCATAGAACGTCGGGTTGTGTTGTCTGCTAGAACACCGCGTTTCCGGCGCTTTTGCTGTAGACATCGTGCGTGGTTCCCTTTGTTTTGAAGCTCAGTGCTTAAAGGGCCACTCACCAGGTTTGACACTTTTGAGCTGACAAGCGCAATGAGTAGATGGGGCATGCATGATCACGTATACGGAAATTGGCAACGCTACGCACCGCGAAACTGCGAACGCTGCTTCCCCTTCAGTGCGAACGCTGCTTCCCCTTCCTTTTGTTAGGCGCCTGCCCAGAGAAAGAGGGCATGACGTGCGCGTACGAATGGCACTACGTACCTGGCAGTGCAGTGACGTTGGTCATCTACGTAGACGACTAGGCTCTGACTATGCTCCACAGGGACAAGTGACACGGCGACAATTATTTACTACAACATGCGTAGTTTATGTATTTGTTGCTTTAAGAGATTAATAAATTTCTATATAAATAATGAGACGCAATAAGGGGATGTGAACATTCTTTTTTTTTTCCGTTTCCATTTTTTCCCCGTGAATTGCAACGAGATGCGGGGCTAATGTGCCGGCGTTTTGCATGCGTTTCTGTCCCCGCGGTCAGCGCATCGAGCCGACGACAGCCGTGTAACGCTCCTACGCGTTCGCGCACTCATTGTGCTTATCAATTCAACAGTGTCTAAGCCAGTGTTTCCCAATTATCCCCCAGAAACAAACAGTAGACCACGACACAAAATAACTTTGCATTGTTAACAAAAAGCCCCGCCGCGGTGGTCTAGTGGCTAAGGTACTCGGCTGCTGACCCGCAGGGCGCGGGTTCGAATCCCGGCTGCGGTGGCTGCATTTCCGATGGAGGCGGAAATGTTGTAGGCCCGTGTGCTCAGATTTGGGTGCACGTTAAAGAACCCGGGTGGTCTAAATTTCAGGAGCCCTCCACTACGGCGTCTCTCATAATCATATAGTGGCTTTGGGACATTAAACCCCACATATCAATCAATCAAATGTTAACAAAAAAAAAGAAAAGAAAACGATGCTCTCGTGCACGGGGGTCG